>NC_081184.1:24314378-24608089 GCF_029867415.1 Vicia villosa
TTCTCAAAAGTAATGATTACATAATCACATGTTCTTGCTTTTGGGAATCTTCTTCAATCTTCATGCCATGGTGAAAATGAATGCATGGCATTGTTTCAGACATGTTATGGGTCGTGTAGCATCCATTCATGAAGCAAAATGCACAAAATTGCAAAGTTCCAATTTGCACATGACCTATAATTTCACTTTATGAGGCCAACTTTGAACAAGCATAACTCCTAGCTCAAATTGAATTTTGAGAAGGTTGAACACAATTTGGAAAGCCCTAAACATCTACTTCAAATCATTAGTTTATGTCTTCTTCAGATTCCTTTGGGAAATTTGTGAAAAATGAGGCCAAAGTTGGAAGAAAACTAGGTTAAAACACTTAGAAAAATTTCTAAGTGTTTATGACCTAAACTTCAAAATTTCCAAAACTTCATAAATGGTTGATCTTTTGAAAAAAGTTCCCTTGTAAGATGTTGTTTTATTTTGCAAGATCTACAACTTTCATGTTGGAAGTTTTTTGAGTTGTGTAGGTGAAATTTTGAGATCTCACCATGCCTTTAAAAACCCTAATTCCCGACTTTTCGCTCCTTGATGAATTTCTTTGAATTTCTTTGGCCAAATGACTTTGATATCCATATATTGATGATATTGATCTTTGAAAGTCATTTTTTGACCAAAAACCTTAAAAGTCAATGATGATCCTTCACAGTTGACTTTTTCCTGACAAAGTGAATTTTTGGGCTTTTGTGTAGAAATAAGATCTTCTCCCCAAATGGATGATATAAATGGATTATATGGAGGTAGTAGAGATCCTTGAATCATGTCTTGAGTTTTGGATTCATGCCCTGATCAGAAGTCAACTATCTTGGTGAATTAGGTCAAAACCCTAATTTGTCGACCATGTGAAAGTAATGACTGTAGACTTTGAATTGAAGTGTGATGTCCAGTAGACCTTGTAATATGAGTTATTTGAAGATGATTGATGTCTTTGAATGACCCTCTGAGGTTTCTTAGGGTTTCCCAAATGTGATCCCTGATTTTAGTCCTTGATAGGCTCAAAACCCTAGTCTGGTGACCTGAGTAAGCCTGTACTCATATGACTGGATGTCTAATCAATCATAGATGAGAAAAGTGAAGTTTTTGAGCTCCATGATTGTATTAGAGGCTAATCTTTGTATTGATTGATCCTTTGCCTGAGCTTTCTTGTCTTTGTGCATCCTCGATTAGGTATCAGATGGAGAAATGACTGCTCTGGGTACTTGTCTTGACCTGATGAAAAATCCTGAAGATATGTCATCTCAGGGGGGTCAAAAATTAGGGTATGACATTGTCCTAGTTAATTAAAGTATTTTGGTTCAAAAAGATCAAGGTATTCAAGAGGTGTGCACTTCTTGTCACAGGATCTTTCGATTTGATTAATGTGTTTTGATTCAAATGATCAAGGTATTCAAGAGGTGTTCATCCCTTGTCACTTAATCACTTTGATTTGGTTAATGTATTTTGATTCAAAAGATCAAGGTATTCAAGAGGTGTGCACTTCTTGTCACAGGATCTTTCGGTTTGATTAATGGGTTTTAGTTCAAAAGATCAAGGTATTCAAGAGGTGTTCACCCCTTGTCACTTGTTCATTTTGAATTGATTAATATATTTTGATTCAAAAGATCAAGGTATTCAAGAGGTGTTCACTTCTTGTCACTTAACCTCTTGATTTAATTAAAGTGTTTTAGTTCAAAGGATCAAGGTATTCAAGAGGTGTTCACTTCTTGTCACTTGATCACTTTGATTTGATTAATGTATTTTAGTTCCAAAAGATCAAGGTATTCAAGAGGTGTTCACCCCTTGTCACTTAACCTCTTGGTCTGATTAAAGTGTTTTAGTTCAAAGGATCAAGGTATTCAAGAGGTGTTCACTTCTTGTCACTTGATCGCTTTGATTAAGAAAAGTTTTAAGAAAAAGTTTTGATCCAAAAGAATCGAGGTATTCAAGAGGTGTACACTTCTTGTCACTCGATCTTTCGGTATGGTTTGAAGAAAAAGATAAGAGATTTTTGTAAAGAAGAAAACTCGACGTTGGATCGAAAAATTATTGAATGAAAACTTATTTTTTGGGGTTTTTAGATGTTAAGAAAAATAAATAAAAAATTAAACTTAAGACATATTTTTTTGTATTTTTATATATTATCAAATTAAAAGGAAGTTAAGAAGTAAGCAACAAATAGCAAAAAGGCTAAAAAAATATTAAACAGGAATGGGCAAATAAAGGAAAATGCTGAGCCCAAAAGGTAAAAGCCCGAGATAAAATTATATGGAAACAGTCCACATGGGTAAAATCGCTGGAAATTGGGTGTACAGGGTAAGTAAAACGTTGGGCTCTTGGTGGAGTAAGAGGCCCACAACTAAGATTGACAAAAACCCTAAAACAAAAGTTGGAGTGTCCCGCCTCCCACCAATTTTCACGTGAAATACTCTCCTGTTAATTCTTGCTTTCACGATTCCTAATCTCAAATACTCCCTCATCTACTCAAATCGACCAAACGAAACAAAAACAACCTCTCGATCAAACAACAACAATAACAATGGCGTAAAAACACAATAACCTCAAAATCGTTCTCTCTCGAAATTGCTCTCTCGCGGTGAACAAAATACAGTAGCGACAACACCGATTAGCTCTCCACCTCGGTCTCGATTTCTCACTCTCAATCGCTATTCGTTATGTTCAATTTGGTTCGGCCATGGATGAAACCTCTAAAGCTCTCTCAAATCGTTATACTCAGTCTCTCAATATTCAGACTCAACAAAACAACAAAAACATTCACACATAAGTCAACAATAGTGAACCTTACCAAACACTCACACATAAATCAACAATACATTTTCATAGTAATAAGCTAAGCACCCAGAGGAAAAGAACAAAAACAGAAGCGTATCAAGGTTACCGGATATTCTCTCCAGAACTTACTGAGGTATGTCTTTTTGATTTTCCTATGATCTCTCTTACTTCCTCTCCGCGGGTCTGAAATTGGTCTTATGACATTTGAAAACGTGTGGCTCGTGAATGAAGGAGAGGTTCGGTTTGTTGCAGATGTGAAGTTGTGGTGCGTGCGTAAGTTGAGGTCTGAATGTGCAGAGAGTGTATGTTGAGGTTTATGTTAATGCCTGAATGTATGAGTGAATTTGTGATTTGATGGTGTACTGTATTCTGAAGTTTGTGAGGGTCTGGTTGAAGATGGTTTGTGAAGAAGATTTTGTGTGGCTGTGTGGTTTGTGGAAGTGCAGATTAAGGTGTATTATGGAAGGGTCTCATTTGGTGTTTGGAGGAAGCAATTCTCTGGTGGGTTTTGGACAGAGCTTCTTTGCCCTTTTCTCCCCCCTTCTTCCTGTGTGAATGAGTTTATTTTATAGATGGAATTGATGGGTTTTGGGGGGAAATTGGGATCAATTTTGAACACTTTTTGCTAACTGTCTCAATGCTTTTTGAATGCAGATTTGTGAATGGTTATTGTGGTGAAATTTTTGGCTTTTCTTGTTTGTTTTTGTGCAGCAAGTTGCAGAATTTGGACTGATGTATTTGTTTTGAGATTGCAGGAAAGATGATGGTGAAACATGGCAAGTGAAGACAAATTTTTTTGTACTATATTTTTGTTTGACTTGTACTAAAATTGATAAAAAAAAAAAGAAAAATAAAAATAAATGGGCTTTGATGAATGGGCCTACACTAAAATAAATTGACTCTTTTTTATTTGTATAACAATAACTAAAATAAATAATAAAAATACTACTATTCCTAATAAATGAACAAAAAATTAAAATTAAAATAAATTTAACTAGAAATTAAAACACAATTTTTTTTCATTTAAAATATAATAATAATAAAAACAAACAATTATTTATTGTCTAAGAATAAAAATGAAACTTGGATAAATAAGCAACTATGTGGATGTAAAAGCTATTTTTGTTGACTTTAATAAAAGTCTAATTTTTTCTAAAATATGCAACTTTGCGATGATATAATGCAAATGAAATACGAATGAGATAATAACAAATGAATGAAATATGTGGGTCAAAAATTGGGGTGCGACAGATGCCCCTATTTAAGTTTCTTCTATCGAAGATGCGAAGAGACTTAAATACAAAGTACACAATTTTTGTCCTCCATATGCAAATGGAATGCAAAGCATGGGCTCTTTTTTTGTTATTTTGAATGCAATATGATATGGGACGGATGTTGAACTCTGTGGGGAATATGGCACCACAAAAGACAAACTAATGGCGGAGAGACTTCGAAACGAGGGATAAAACTCTGGGTAAAAAGATAGTAGGAACGTCTAAGGGTGGCATTAGACGACATCAATAATCAAGTAAATTCGAGAATGGCATTTGAATGAGGTGAAAACACTTTACTGGGGATTGTGACATCCAACTACTCGCTTTTGGACGACAACAAAATGACATGACATCTGATGACAGGCTTCGGATGGCAATGAGAGATTATGACATCCGATAACAGGCTTCGGATGGAAATGAGAGATTATGACATCCGAGAACATGCTTCGGATGAAAGAAAGATTATGACATCCGATAACAGGCTTCGAATGAAAGAAAGATTATGACATTCGATAACAGGCTTCGGATGAAAGAAAGATTATGACATCCGATAACAGGCTTCAGATGAAAGAAAGATTATGACATTCGATAACAGGCTTTGGATGAAAGAAAGATTATGACATCCGATAACAGGCTTCGGATGAAAGAAAGATTATGACATCCGATAACAGGCTTCGGATGAAAGAAAGATTATGACATCCGATAACAGGCTTCGGATGAAAGAAAGATTATGACATCCGATAACAGGCTTCGGATGAAAACAAAAGATTATGACATCCGATAACAGGCTTTGGATGGCAATGAAAGATTATGACATCCGATAACAGGCTTCGGATGAAAGAAAGATTATGACATCCGATAACAGGCTTCGGATGAAAATGAAAGCTTATGACATCCGATAACAGGCTTTGGATGGCAATGAAAGATTATGACATCCGATTGTAAGTATCAGATATGCCTAAGAGGGGGGGTGAATTAGGTACTTTATAACTTTTTCGGTTTTATGGTGTAAAGTGATTATTTTTCTGGTTTATGGTAATGTTACTAAAAGAAGTAAAGTGCAGAAAAATAAATGACACAAGGATATATCCTGGGTCCCCTCACAAACCGAGAGTACTTCAGTCCCCTTACGCAGTAAGAGATTTCAATATAGTTGGTATCTTGTACAAGCCTAACCAAACACCAAGAACAATCCTCTTGGACCAAGAACAATCCTCTTGGATTTTTCACTAAGACCACTTATGAGAACATTCCTCTCAAAGTGTCTAACTTGTTTCCAACAATCCTGGATAACAAGAATACAACAAGTATTTTGATTTTGTATAAGAGTTTGAATAGAAGAACAATGTATCAATCACTTGATTGATCTTCTCTACCAATCATGCAATTTATAAGAATAACAAGTGCTCAAATGTTGATGGATATGATATGAATTTTCTGTTTATGATTTATGAGACAATGCAGAAAATTCTTTTGAAAGTTTGGTAATCACAACACTTGAATGAAAATTTTATGATATAGAATGATGTTAAATTGCAATAGGAAGAGGTAATTTGAATTCTGAAAATATAGGATATATATAGTGTCTTAACACCCCTAGGAATGAGTATGATACAATGAAAAGGTGCAAAGTTTGATGATATAGAAAAGGTTCACGTTCAAATTGTAAACATACTCGTTTTTAATTCTGGAACGATGGAAATCGATTTACCATTATGGGAAATCGATTTCCCTGAAACGTTGTGCCTTAAAATTCAAAAACTGATACTGGAAATCGATTTACCACCACAGGAAATCGATTTCCACAAGCAAAAAACAAATTTCCAGAAACTGATTTGGCTGGGCACGCATAGGAAATCGATTTCCACTTATAGGAAAGCGATTTCCAGACTAAAAAAGTTAGAAAAACAGAATTTTCAATAAGCGAAAATGCACATGATTTGAGGATGATTTTGAGCACTAAATTTATTCTTATAAGAACATGTTTGTACCTATTTGAAAGATGAACTTCATAAAGTCTTCAAGTGATCTTGTATGTTGACAATTTTCTTTGACTTTAATAATTTGAGTAGTACAACCTTTGATACATCCTTTCTTGATATTTATGAGTGCACATATGTTGTCTTCATCAAAACACATAACATTTGGAGAAGCTCGCAATCACATTCTCCCCCTTTTTGATGATGACAACCAATAAGCTTTAAAAGATTTTTTGCTTGACAAGTCCTTATGCTCCCCCTATGTTGATGACTCCTCTTTTAACAAAGTTTTTATCATAACTTGAATGAGTCTTGAGACAAATTTTTCTATCCATGAGGCTGCATAATTTGGACTAAAAAGCAACAAAACACAAGATTCTTCTCCCCCTTTGTTATTATCAAAAAGGATGGGGAAAAGTAGTAATGAAGAACAAAAAATATATATGAAGCAATATAGTAAGAAAGGAGAATTAACAACACATATAACATAATAATAATAATTCTATTGTGTTTAAGAACCATAACCATAACATAATACTACTAATTATGTCTAAAAGAACAACTTAAAGTCATAAACATAACATAATAATAATTAGTCTAAATACCACAAAACATACTAAGAAATATAAATAGGACAAAAGACACACAAAAGAACTAATCACTAGCATTCATCTCTTCATTTCCAACATCCTCTTCTTCTTCTTCTTCCGGAATTCTCAAGTTGTTGTTGAAGTTGATCAAAGCGACGATTAAACTCATTCCGGGTTTTTTGATGTTCATGAATGTTACGGATTTCCATTTGGAGAAGTTTCTTGTAAAGGAATTCCATGGTAAAGCCACCTTCGGGTATGTCGGAAGGTGCTTGTGCATTCTCATCATCATTATGTTTGTAAAGACCATCATTATCTTTGAAAATTCCCATATTTCTCAAACAATTGTCACTTGAAATTAAGCTTGTCTTCCCCATTTTCTTTGTGGATTCCTTGCCTAATGGAATTCTAAAGGCTTCAAAAATTTTGGAAATTGGGCGAGCATATGGTAGCCCACTTGTCAAAGAAAAACAGTATTCCATATGGCGGAGAATCACATAGGCCCAATTTACCGGCATAGCATTTTTCATGGCACATAGAAGCATCATATCAACTTCTCCTACTTTAGTATAATTGTTGCCTTTTGGAACAAGCACATAAGCAAGAAAGTAATGAAGCATTCGGTCACTTACCGACAAATTCTTGCTAGAGACAAACACTTTGGATGGACCGGATTGAATGTGTTTGGCATAAAACTCCTCTCTAGAAATACGACTTATTCCAAAATAAAATTCCATCATTTCATAGTTAAGAGCTCCTAGTTCTTCCGGAACATAACGGCGCATAATTCGTACACCTTCATAAGGAACACCCAAACATCTACCAAATTCTTCTATGGTCATAACAATGTCAACATTTTTAACCTTAGAATGTAATGTAAGAGTATCATCTATCCTAAGGTGAGCATAAAAGATTCTAACCAAATCCGGATAGTAAGGGCCAGCATCAGAAACAAACTTATCCATATTTTGAAAAGCTAGCATTTCAGGGAAATTGAAGCTAGTGTTAGGGAATGAAGCAAGATTACCAAATTTAGGTGTGATGATGGATCTTTGTTTGAAGTTGAAGAATGCTTTGCGTTGCCGTACCGGAGGGAGTTCTTGCTCAGAGTCAGTGTCGGAGTTGACAACCATGGGAGCTTTTCCTCTTGATCTCTTGGGAGGTGCCATGGAAGAGTTTTGGTGAGGTGAAATTTGTGAGTGAGGGAGTATTTGTCGTTTTGGTGTTAGGGTTCACAAAATAAGCACTTTTTGGAATGACTTATTTTGTGAAAAGGAGAGAAAATAAGGTTTTATAATAGTTGGGATAAGTGGGTTTTAATGGAGATAGGATTGGGAGATGGAGAGATTTAAGTGGGCAATGAAGATAGTGTTGAATACCTTGTATCTTACCAAAGAGAGTAGTTGAAGAATGGAAGAGAAAGTGAATGCTAGTTTGACCCAAAAGAATAATATAATATGAAAACAATAACAATTATATAAGAAAGAAAAAAAATACGTACAACACTTTTTCTGTGATGGGTTACGGAAATCGATTTCCTATGTGGAGGAATCGATTTCCAGCTTCGCAAACAGCATTCCAGAAACAAATAAAAGAGTTTTTCGCTTAGGGAAATCGATTTCCTATGAGGGTAAATCGATTTCCATGATTTTTTTTTTGCCCAAAAATATTGAAACAGCAGCTTTGTAACTTTGAAAATATTATAGAAACACTTATGGAATAATATATAACATTAAAATAACATGTTTAGGCAATATGTGAGTATAATTTAAAATAAAGAAACACAATATAAAATGTAAAGAAATATGATTTCACTGATAAAAATTGTGAAGATGATTATGAAGAAATTAAAGTAAACTAAAGAATGATAGCATGTACCTTAAATAATGAAACTTTATATCATATGATTCAAACATCATTCTCATCTAAAATTCCGAGTTCTCTCCGAATTTTGTAAAATGGTTCTTTTGCAAGCGGTTTGGTAAAGATATCCGCAAGTTGGTTATGAGTATCCACAAATGTTACTTCGACATCTCCTTGAAGAACATGGTCTCGGAGAAAATGATGTCGAATGTCTATGTGTTTGGTTCTTGAGTGCATGACCGGATTTTTTGTGATATTAATTGCACCTGTGTTGTCGCATCGAAGAGGAATGCATCCGAGATCAAGTCCGTAGTCACGAAGTTGTTGCTTAAGCCAAAGAATTTGTGCACAACAACTACCGGCTGCTATGTATTCCGCTTCGGCCGTGCTAAGAGCAACACATGCTTGCTTTTTACAAGCCCATGATACTAATGCATTTACAAGAATAAGACAAGTGCCACTTGTGCTTTTACGATCAGTTTTACATCCTGCATAATCCGCGTCAGAATAACCAATTAAATTGCAAACACTACCTTTAGGATACCATAGGCCAACGTTGGTTGTTCCTTTGAGATACTTCATGATCCTTTTAACCGCCATAAGATGTGATTCCTTTGGATTTGCTTGAAAGCGAGCACAAAGACAAACACTAAACATTATGTCAGGACGGCATGCCGTCAAATACAATAAAGAACCAATCATACCTCGATACTTGGTAATATCAATTGGAGTACCGGATTCATCTTGATCAACATATGTACCGGAGCCCATTGGAGTATTCATTGCTTTACAATTGTCCATATCAAACTTCTTCAATAGTTCTTTACAATATTTGGATTGATTGATAAAGATTCCATCTTTGAGTTGCTTAATTTGTAGTCCAAGAAAGTAGTTCATCTTTCCCATCATAGACATCTCGAATTCTCCTTGCATCATCAATGAGAATTCCTCACACATTTCTTTGTTAGTCGATCCAAAAATGATATCATCAACATAGACTTGAACCAATAAAGTGTTACTTTTGATTTTCTTAATGAACAAAGTTTTATCAACCTTACCCTTTTCGAAACCCTTTTCACACAAAAAATTGCTAAGTCTATCATACCATGCTCTAGGTGCTTGCTTTAAGCCATAAAGAGCCTTTCTCAACTTAAAGACATGTGAAGGATTCTTGAAGTCTTCAAATCCCGGGGGTTGTTTGACGTAGACTTCTTCATTGATGTAGCCATTCAAGAATGCGCTCTTGACGTCCATTTGATAAAGCTGAAAATTTAATGAACATGCATAAGCAAGTAAGAGACGAATTGCTTCTAACCTTGCAACCGGAGCAAATGTTTCTTCAAAGTCGATGCCTTCTTCTTGATTGTAACCTTGGGCCACCAATCTTGCTTTGTTTCGAACAATTATACCATTCTCATCAAGTTTGTTCTTAAACACCCATCGGGTACCTATGATGTGTTTATTACTTGGTCTAGGGACAAGTTCCCAAACTTGATTTCTCTCGAATTGATTTAATTCTTCTTGCATCGCATTTATCCATTGATCATCTCCTAAGGCTTCATCAACTTTGGAAGGTTCAATTTGAGAAACAAAAGCCATGTGTAAGCAAGCATCTTTGAGATTTAATCTTGTTGCAACTCCTTGGCTAATATCACCAATAACTTTATCAATAGGATGATCTCTATGAGTTCTCCATTCTTTTGGTAGATCATTGGTGTTTGATTCTTGTTGTACATCCTCTTGTTGAACACTTTCTTGTTGAACTTCCGATGCCTTCACAATTGTATCATTTGAAAGTTCTTCCGAGGGTAAATCTAAAGGATCATCATCATCACAAACAAATATTTCCTCCTTGGAGGTGTTAGTCTCATCAAAAGATACATGCATGGATTCTTCAATAGTTAAAGTTCTTTTATTATAAATTCTATATGCTTTACTAGAAAGAGAATAACCAAGAAATATACCTTCGTCGGATTTCTCATCAAACTTACCAAGATTGTCTTTGTCATATTTGAGAACAAAGCACTTGCATCCAAAAATGTGAAAGTGAGCAATGTTTGGCTTTCTTCCTTTGAAGAGTTCATATGGAGTCTTCTTTAAGATAGGTCTAATGATTACTCGATTTCCAACATAACATGCCGTACTAACCGCATCCGCCCAAAAGTATTTAGGAAGATTTGCATCACTAAGCATTGTTCTTGCAAGTTCTACTAGAAACCTATTTTTCCTTTCAACTACTCCATTTTGTTGTGGAGTTCTTGGTGCTGAAAAATTATGAGAGATACCATGTTCTTCACAAAATTCTTCAAATGATGCATTTTGAAATTCTCCACCATGATCACTTCTTATGGATACAATCTTTAATGACTTCTCATTTTGGATTTGTTTTGCATACTTCTTAAAGGCTTTAAAAGCATCACTTTTCTGCACAAGAAACAAAGTCCAAGAATATCTAGAATAATCATCAACAATAACTAAAGCGTATACATTACCTCCGAAGCTTCTTGTCCTTGATGGACCAAATAGATCCATATGCAACAATTGAAGTGGTCTTGTTGTAGTCACCACATTCTTTGGTTTGAAAGATGATTTGGTTTGCTTTCCCTTTTGACATGCATCACATAATTTATCTTTGACAAACTTTATCTTAGGTAGGCCAATAACAAGATCATGTTTGGTTAATTTATTTAAATGATCCATATGAATATGGGCTGCTCTTTTATGCCATAACCATGATTCATTATTGTTTACCAAAAGACATTTTACTTTCAAAGATAAATCATTTAAAGAAATCATAAAAATGTTATTAATTCTTGTACCTTTGAGTTTTACCTCATTGGTGACTTCATCGATGATCAAGCATTCCTCTTTGGTGAATTTGATCTTGAAGCCTTTGTCACAAAGTTGGCTAATGCTTAGAAGATTATGCTTTAGTCCTTCAACATAAAGAACATCTTCAATGGATGTGAAAGGTGGTGCACCAACTTTTCCTTTGCCAAGGATTCTTCCCTTATTGTTGTCTCCATAAGTGACAAAGCCCTTGGCCTTTAACCTTAGATCTGAAAATTGGTTTAGGTCACCCGTCATATGCTTTGAACAACCACTATCTAGATACCATAGGTTTGAGGTGGTCTTCAAGCATGCCTACAAAACAAATTAAGTTTTGTTAGGTACCCAAATGGCTTTGGGTCCATCATAGTTAGTTCCTTTCTTCACCCATACATAATGTCCACTAGGAACACTAAAGTTTCTTACATAACAAGCATTGGGTGTGTGACCAATAATACCACAATAAAAACAAGTAGGTTCAAAGTTACTTCTATATCTAGGAGGATAAGATTTCTTCTTAACAAAGTTCTTCCTTTTAGGATAATGTTGAACTACTTTAGGCTTGTTCACTTTCTCTTGAATTGGTTGGTCACTAGCCTTGATAAATATAGTTTTATTGGAACTTGGTTGATCAAATTTTGAAAAGCCAAGTCCACTTTTATCATTTGAGTATCTTTGTGTTCTAAGAACATTTTCCAATCCAATTTGTCCCTTTTCATATCTTTCTAGAACTCTTTTTAATTGAACAATTTGGAAGGAAAGTGATTCACAATTCTTGCATGCAACATTCTCTTCTTGAACACTAATCATTTTTTCTTTGTCATCTTTATGTTCTTCTTCAATTATCTTAACCTTCTCTTCTAAAGATGATATTATCTTCTTTTGAGATGAGATAGTTTTATAGAGAATTTTACACTCATTTAACAATTCATTTATTGCACCTTGTGCACCATTATTAAAAAGAGAATCATCGTAACTAACCTCGCCTTCTTCATCATCGGAGTGGTGTGATGCCATCAATGCTAGATTTGCACTTTCGTCACTATCGGAGTCCGATGAAGAACTTACTTCATTATCTTCCCATGCTATGTAGGCCCTTTTCTTTTTGAATTCCTTCTTGCCTTTGAATCCATTCTTCTTAGAAAGTTTTGGATACTCCGGCTTTATGTGTCCTTGTTTCCCACATTCATAGCATGTTACTTCTTGTGATGAAGTGGATGCTTCTTTATCCTTATGCTTTGAGAATTTCTTCCTTTTGACAAAGTTAGCATTATCAATATTATTTTTATTACCAAAAAATTTGCCTAACCTTTTTACAAGAAGCATGAAGTTTTCATCTTCATCCGATGTATCTTTCATTTTGCTTTCCTTTGAATCTACCTTTAATGCAATGCCTTTGGATTTCTTCTCTAAGTTCTCATGCTTTTCCAATCTTCCAAGTTCCGTCTCATATTCTTGAAGTTTTCCAAATAGTGTTGCGGAAGTAAATTTTGATAAATTTTTCTTTTCGGATATCGCCGTCACTTTTTGTTGCCACTCCCTTGTCAAAGATCTGAGTACTTTAAGATTAAGTTCTTCGGTAGTAAGAGTCTTACCAAGTGCCTTCAAGTGATTTGTCAAATGTACGAATCGTTTTTGCAAATCTAGAATAGTTTCTCCGGGCTTCATTCTAAACAGTTCGTACTCTTGGCTTAAAGTATTCAATCTTGATCTTTTAACTTCAGTGGTACCTTCATGAGTTTCTACAAGAGTATCCCATATTTCCTTTGATGTTGTACATGCCGATACTCGGAAAAATTCATCCATACTAAGAGCACCTTGAAGGAGATTGACCGCCTTTTTGTCAGCAAGAACCCTCTTTCTATCGTTATCATCCCATGACGCTTTAGGTTTATCCGATCCAACACCGTTAACGACAGTTACAGGAACATGAGGACCTTGTAGGACAGCCTCCCATACTTCTTCTCCTTGTGCTTCTAGATGAGCCTTCATTCGGATTTTCCAAAAGTCAAAGTATTCACCACAAAACAATGGAGGCTTGTTGTTAGAACCACCATCTCTGAAAACCGGATTTTGATTTGCGGAAGCCATTCTGGATCTTTAGGAACAAGTTACCTATAACTTGCTCTGATGCCAAATGTAAGTATCAGATATGCCTAAGAGGGGGGGGTGAATTAGGTACTTTATAACTTTTTCGGTTTTATGGTGTAAAGTGATTATTTTTCTGGTTTATGGTAATGTTACTAAAAGAAGTAAAGTGCAGAAAAATAAATGACACAAGGATATATCCTGGTTCCCCTCACAAACCGAGAGTACTCCAGTCCCCTTACGCAGTAAGAGATTTCAATATAGTTGGTATCTTGTACAAGCCTAACCAAACACCAAGAACAAACCTCTTGGACCAAGAACAATCCTCTTGGATTTTTCACTAAGACCACTTATGAGAACAATCCTCTCAAAGTGTCTAACTTGTTTCCAACAATCCTGGATAACAAGAATACAACAAGTATTTTGATTTTGTATAAGAGTTTGAATAGAAGAACAATGTATCAATCACTTGATTGATCTTCTCTACCAATCATGCAATTTATAAGAATAACAAGTGCTCAAATGTTGATGGATATGATATGAATTTTCTGTTTATGATTTATGAGACAATGCAGAAAATTCTTTTGAAAGTTTGGTAATCACAACACTTGAATTAAAATTTTATGATATAGAATGATGTTAAATTGCAACAGGAAGAGGTAATTTGAATTCTGAAAATATAGGATATATATAGTGTCTTAACACCCCTAGGAATAAGTATGATACAATGAAAAGGTGCAAAGTTTGATGATATAGAAAAGGTTCACGTTCAAATTGTAAACATACTGGTTTTTAATTCTGGAACGATGGAAATCGATTTACCATTATGGGAAATCTATTTCCCTGAAACGTTGTGCCTTAAAATTCAAAAACTGATACTGGAAATCGATTTACCACCACAGGAAATCGATTTCCACAAGCAAAAAACAAATTTCCAGAAACTGATTTGGCTGGGCACGCATAGGAAATCGATTTCCACTTATAGGAAAGCGATTTCCAGACTAAAAAAGTTAGAAAAACAGAATTTTCAATAAGCCAAAATGCACATGATTTGAGGATGATTTTGAGCACTAAATTTATTCTTATAAGAACATGTTTGTACCTATTTGAAAGATGAACTTCATAAAGTCTTCAAGTGATCTTGTATGTTGACAATTTTCTTTGACTTTAATAATTTGAGTAGTACAACCTTTGATACATTCTTTCTTGATATTTATGAGTGCACATATGTTGTCTTCATCAAAACACATAACATTTGGAGAAGCTCGCAATCACACCGATAACAGGCTTCGGATGAAAATGAAAGCTTATGACATCCGATAACAGGCTTCAGATGAAAGAAAGATTATGACATCCGATAACAGGCTTTGGATGGCAACGAAAGGTCATGACATCCGATAACAGGCTTTGGATGGCAATGAAGATTATGACATCCGATAACAGGCTTCGAATGGCAATGAAGAATTATGACATCCGATAACAGGCTTTGGATGGCAATGAAGGTTTATGACATCCGATAACAGGCTTCGAATGACAATGAAGATTATGACATCCGATAACAGGCTTTGGATGGCAATGAAAGATTATAAATCCAATGACTAGCTTTGGATGAAAGGACAAACAACTTTTTGGTAGATGCCAAGCAAGTTGGGCTTTGATCTCAAGGTAAAGCGTTGATAATAATGGGACTATGAAAGAATGCAAATGAGTATGAATTTTGTTTAGATGCATGATTTTGAATTTTCTATGCATGATATGTGAATGGTCCATGTAATGCAATTGTATACGACAACTGAGCTAGACTCTTTTGTGAGAGAAGATTGGAACTCCGATTCCTCAACACAAGAACATTGCCCACTCTGTTATGTCACACTGATGATCCTGTTGAGAAGGACTGATAAACCGCTTGGGGATCACTTGAAGGAAATGCCCCTGATTGATTGATTGTTAATTGATCCTTGCTTCAGTTCTTGAATGCTAGTAACTCTTGCCCCAACATAAGTCTTGAACAACAGGATCTTGAAGTAACTTGCCCCTGATAGGATCACTGATCAAGTTTCTCGATTGTTTGAACTTCCTAAAAGATGAGTGCTTACTTGCAAATAGAATGTTCGTTCAAAAATGGAAATTTTAATGCGACACTCAAAGCATATTTTGAAATCAAATCATTGTAGGAATGATATTATTGATGTATAGAAAAATGAATCAAAAGGTCCAAACAAAATTGTCTAGACATTCAAGGTGATGGATAAAGCAAAGGGTATGTTAAAACAAACAAATTGCAAAGATCTTTAGGAGTCAGGTTAACGCAACCTTGTTGTAGCATGCTTTCAAAATAAACCTAGCTTCAATTAGGTCTTTTGATGGTTGTAACGTGGCTTGGTTCACGGTTTTAGAAACAAAGGATATAGGCTCAAAGTATATTTGTACCCACCCCATTCTTCGCGATGAACTTCAATCCTATGCTCAGTTAATTCAAACTATGCATTCAGGTTCCAAAAGGCTTTTGGATTGCACCTATTCATATGATGATGGTTTAAAGACCAATGGAATCTTTGAGATGGCAGTCACTTCTTCCTTTTGATAGTCACAACGTTTTATTGTTGTTTAAGGACTTTATTGACTTCTCTTTTTTGCTTTATATCCCTAACTTTTGCCTGAACTGTTTCTTTTTAGGATTACAGTCAGCGGGATGCCCCACTTTTGCCTAAGTCTCCTTTGTAGGTTTTGACTTAGCGGGCTCTCTTTATTGAATTTTTTGTTATTGGAAAGATAGTGACTGCCTTGATAATGATTAATGATGACCTTCTTGGTCACTTTTGACTTGAACCCTTATTAAAAGGTGTACTTGATGATTTTCTCGAAATCGAATGCATATCCAAATTAACTTAGAACTACCTTGCCCCAGGTTAAAATTGCGGGTTTTTTCGTTTAAAAAAAAAAGAAACTCCAACTTCTAGGCTCAAAGGGGTTGACTAGGGATTAACTTCCTTATTTCTCCAGTGTTTGGGATTGAAACAATGCCTGTACATCATCAGCAAAGTTCTATTTGAAAGCATACAATTCAACAACTTGGGTATTTTGTTGTCATCATCCTCCCTCCAATCTTTGCATAAAACACAAGTTTGATGAAGAAAGTGGACAAGAGATATTTTTTTTGTTTTTTGTTTTTTAGAAAGATAAACACAGTGGATGTAAATGAATTGATTCAAATATGTAATGCTCGTTTCATTAAAATTAACATTCAAGAACAAACAAAATTCAAATGCGGTACACAAGATAAAACAAGGAAATTGCAAACAGAAGGAAACAAGGCCTAGTGACCAATCAGTGACGAGGATGATCCATCATGACTGATATATTGGCTCTTCAATTGGATAACTTCTACTCTTAGCAAATCTTGGCATCGTTGAAGTTCTTCCATAGTCTTCAGATTCATGCCTCTAGTTCAATGTGTTGAGGAATCAACATGACGGTAGACAGACCACTTGAGGGTGAAGACAGACGAAATGAGTCTTTTGTTGACAACTTGAATGTATGAATGCAGATGCATGATTTTTTTTTATTTTTTACATGCATGAATGATGCAATGTCATATGATATGGAATACAACACGATGCTATACAAAGATTGAATGATAAATGTAAATGGATAACAGAACCTACTGAGGAAAGCTTCTTATAATAAGACAGTTCTATGTTCTTTACCCAAGAATCCCCTCACAAGGTTAGCTCTAGAGTTTTTGGATATAACATAACCTCTACAGATGAAACGGGTTCTAAAGGTCCTTGGAGTTAGCGACGAAATCAGATTTCGGTCATGCGATGGGTGAACCATCTTATGACAAATCTCATGACTAAGTCTCCTCCAAGTGGGGTTCTCGTATTAGCCATTCAAGGTGTTCACCTTGGGGACTATCACTACACAACCACCTCCTAACTTATGTTTTTATCTTGTTTTTCAAAGCTCGGGTTGAGAGCTTCACTCAAGTATCATTCCCATATCCACAAATGAATAAATACAGAAATAAAATAAAAGCGATAAAGCAAGAGTAAAGAAACATAAATAGCACAAGACTAAACATAAAGAACATAATAATAAGCATAAAGGGCACCAGAATGAACAAACAAAAGCAAACACTCAAACATAAAACAAACTAAACTAGGGTTGACTCTCTTAGGATAATCCCCAGCAGAGTCGCCACTTTCAGTAGCGGTAAAAATGTGACTCGAGCGTTTTCGCGCGCTCAAAATATCAACAGAGTCGCCACCGAACTTTATTTATTCCTGTAGCGGTAAAAATGTGACTCGAGCGTTTTCGCGCGCTCGAAATATCAACAGAGTCGCCACCGAACTTTATTTATTCCAGGAAGGAAAGGGAAAATATCGATAAAACCCACAAAAGAAAAGAAAAGGATAAGATGGTCATCGCAACCAAATTAGGGTTCGGGAGTCGGTTAAGCAAGGGGAAGGTGTTAGCACCCCTCACCTCCATCGTACTCGATGGGACCCATTTAGTCAGTTTCGTGTTTGAGTGTTAGTATAATGTTTGCGTTATTTAGCTTATTAATCGAGAAAAGATGAAGGATATGTTTTTTAGGGTTTTTATTATTATGAAGAAAAAGAAAATATTTTTTATTATTATGCTCGCCAAGACGTTCGTATCTTGTGCCTACGTATTCCCTAGTGCAATGGGAAAGTCAGAGCAATCGTAGTTCGGGCAAAGAACCACGAAAGGTTTGTTGGTTGATTTTAGCGAGAGGTACTCGATCGCTTTCAAATGGAAATACTACGCGCACATGGATATGAGATCACTACAAGAATGGATGACTAAATTAAGAGTAAGACGAGATTTTGGCTATCATCGCATTCAAGTGGAAGATATTCGATCTTCACATGTGGAAGTATGTTCGTATTGAAAATTGGATAAGTGTCTCGTTTATGAGAAGAGTTTTAAAAGCTATAAGGCAAAAAGGGTTGAATGAAATTGAAGTGTGTTTTGTTTACGGACATTTAGCAAAGGATTAAGCATAGGTGTTCACCCAGCGCGTCTTTACCAAGGTATTCAACAGGAGCGAGCCCCATTGTCACTTGTTGTCCTAGTTAATTAAAGTATTTTGGTTCAAAAAGATCAAGGTATTCAAGAGATGTGCACTTCTTGTCACAGGATCTTTCGATTTGATTAATGTGTTTTGATTCAAAGGATCAAGGTATTCAAGAGGTGTTCATCCCTTGTCACTTAATCACTTTGATTTGGTTAATGTATTTTGATTCAAAAGATCAAGGTATTCAAGAGGTGTGCACTTCTTGTCACAGGATCTTTCGGTTTGATTAATGGGTTTTAGTTCAAAAGATCAAGGTATTCAAGAGGTGTTCACCCCTTGTCACTTGTTCATTTTGAATTGATTAATATATTTTGATTCAAAAGATCAAGGTATTCAAGAGGTGTTCACTTCTTGTCACTTAACCTCTTGATTTAATTAAAGTGTTTTAGTTCAAAGGATCAAGGTATTCAAGAGGTGTTCACTTCTTGTCACTTGATCACTTTGATTTGATTAATGTATTTTAGTTCCAAAAGATCAAGGTATTCAAGAGGTGTTCACCCCTTGTCACTTAACCTCTTGGTTTGATTAAAGTGTTTTAGTTCAAAGGATCAAGGTATTCAAGAGGTGTTCACTTCTTGTCACTTGATCGCTTTGATTAAGAAAAGTTTTAAGAAAAAGTTTTGATCCAAAAGAATCGAGGTATTCAAGAGGTGTACACTTCTTGTCACTCGATCTTTCGGTATGGTTTGAAGAAAAAGATAAGAGATTTTTGTAAAGAAGAAAACTCGACGTTGGATCGAAAAATTATTGAATGAAAACTTATTTTTTGGGGTTTTTAGATGTTAAGAAAAATAAATAAAAAATTAAACTTAAGACATATTTTTTTGTATTTTTATATATTATCAAATTAAAAGGAAGTTAAGAAGTAAGCAACAAATAGCAAAAAGGCTAAAAAAATATTAAACAGGAATGAGCAAATAAAGGAAAATGCTGAGCCCAAAAGGTAAAAGCCCGAGATAAAATTATATGGAAACAGTCCACATGGGTAAAATCGCTGGAAATTGGGTGTACAGGGTAAGTAAAACGTTGGGCTCTTGGTGGAGTAAGAGGCCCACAACTAAGATTGACAAAAACCCTAAAACAAAAGTTGGAGTGTACAGCCTCCCACCAATTTTCACGTGAAATACTCTCCTGTTAATTCTTGCTTTCACGATTCCTAATCTCAAATACTCCCTCATCTACTCAAATCGACCAAACGAAACAAAAACAACCTCTCGATCAAACAACAACAATAACAATGGCGTAAAAACACAATAACCTCAAAATCATTCTCTCCCGAAATTGCTCTCTCGCGGTGAACAAAATACAGCAGCGACAACACCGATTAGCTCTCCACCTCGGTCTCGATTTCTCACTCTCAATCTCTATTCGTTATGTTCAATTTGGTTCGGCCATGGATGAAACCTCTAAAGCTCTCTCAAATCGTTATACTCAGTCTCTCAATATTCAGACTCAACAAAACAACAAAAACATTCACACATAAGTCAACAATAGTGAACCTTACCAAACATTCACACATAAATCAACAATACATTTTCATAGTAATAAGCTAAGCACCCAGAGGAAAAGAACAAAAACAGAAGCGTATCAAGGTTACCGGATATTCTCTCCAGAACTTACTGAGGTATGTCTTTTTGATTTTCCTATGATCTCCCTTGCTTCCTCTCCGCGGTTCTGAAATTGGTCTTATGACATTTGAAAACGTGAGGCTCGTGAATGAAGGAGAAGTTCGGTTTGTTGCAGATGTGAAGTTGTGGTGCGTGCGTAAGTTGAGGTCTGAATGTGCAGAGAGTGTATGTTGAGGTTTATGTTAATGCCTGAATGTATGAGTGAATTTGTGATTTGATGGTGTACTGTATTCTGAAGTTTGTGAGGGTCTGGTTGAAGATGGTTTGTGAAGAAGATTTTGTGTGGCTGTGTGGTTTGTGGAAGTGCAGATTAAGGTGTATTATGGAAGGGTCTCATTTGGTGTTTGGAGGAAGCAATTCTCTGGTGGGTTTTGGACAGAGCTTCTTTGCCCTTTTCTCCCCCCTTCTTCCTGTGTGAATGAGTTTATTTTATAGATGGAATTGATGGGTTTTGGGGGGAAATTGGGATCAATTTTGAACACTTTTTGCTAACTGTCTCAATGCTTTTTGAATGCAGATTTGTGAATGGTTATTGTGGTGAAATTTTTGGCTTTTCTTGTTTGTTTTTGTGCAGCAAGTTGCAGAATTTGGACTGATGTATTTGTTTTGAGATAGCAGGAAAGATGATGGTGAAACATGGCAAGTGAAGACAAATTTTTTTGTACTATATTTTTGTTTGACTTGTACTAAAATTGATAAAAAAAAAAAGAAAAATAAAAATAAATGGGCTTTGATGAATAGGCCTACACTAAAATAAATTGACTCTTTTTTATTTGTATAACAATAACTAAAATAAATAATAAAAATACTACTATTCCTAATAAATGAACAAAAAATTAAAATTAAAATAAATTTAACTAAAAATTAAAACACAATTTTTTTCATTTAAAATATAATAATAATAAAAACAAACAATTATTTATTGTCTAAGAATAAAAATGAAACTTGGATAAATAAGCAACTATGTGGATGTAAAAGCTATTTTTGTTGACTTTAATAAAAGTCTAATTTTTTCTAAAATATGCAACTTTGCGATGATATAATGCAAATGAAATACGAATGAAATAATAACAAATGAATGAAATATGTGGGTTAAAAATTGGGGTGCGACACCTTGAACTCGTAAAACAAGTCTAAAGCTTTCCATCTAGCTCCAAACTCCGACACAAAAAAGGATGTAACGATAGCTTCATCCCTTGCCTCCAACTTCCCCTTACCACCATTAGCGATATCCCACCTAGGTGACGACTTCCTACTGTGGTCCACCTTCCTCCAGATACCAACTCCATTAGGACCTTCAGCGGCCATACTCTAAACTCACTTGTTCAAAGCGAAGCGCGGAAGAAAAAAAAACTCAGAAAACTAGAGAGGGGGCAGAGAACTTAGGACTTTCTCTCTCATCATTAGACCTTTTGAATTTTCATACTTAATATAAATGATAATCATTGCACATAGTTTTTTTATATGTTTATTTAATTTCATTTTTTCTAATTCATTAATGTAAATTTTTAACTATTAATTAATGTAAATTCATAATCATGAGTTAATTTTTTATCTATTAATTAATATAATTTTTTATATTAATTAATAATATATAATATATTAATTTCTTTATTTGTTAATAAATTTATTTATCTATCAAAAATTTCAATTAATTTATTAATTATAAAATATCGTTCATCAAATTTTAAATTATAAAATAATTCATCAAACATCACTATTATTTTATCAAATTAAACTAAATTATATAAATGTATGGCATCCGTCATAATAGAAGTAAATGGAATATAATGGAATCTAAGCTTAGCCAACTAGATGACTACAACTTCTATCTTTTCTTTGTCTATTCTTTTTTGTTTCCTTCTTCTCTAAGTAGATACATCTAATCTTTACCTTCAATTTTAACAATTTAAAAAAATATATAGTTTTCAGCTTTTTTCGATATTTTTTAATTTTAAAAATTAGGTCAAATAAGAGAACTCATTCATATAGAGAGTATATGTATTTAGAATACAATTTGCCTCTTTTAGTATAAAATATAGCAAGAGTCAATTTCAGAGATCTTGAATAACCGACACGTATGTATTTAAATAATTAATATTGCAGAGCAAATAAAATTCTCAAGAAATATGTGTCAAAGGCAGAACCACACATTCTTCTTTAATTTTATTTTTTAATATTTGATGTAATGTATCATATTCTTCACATGTGAACGAACAAGTTGTTCATCGTCGTTATACATAACAATGATAGTGAAAAGAAAATGTATTATGTACATATTTGTTTTAGATTTGTGTGGTATTTTATTAATCATGTATAAAAGTATGAAATAATTCAATTGAATAAATAGTTAATTTAATTTATAGTTAAAATTATTATTGATTTAAATAAAGTTATTTTAAATAGTTGAATTTATTATAATTTTATGTGTGAATTAAATTTATTATTTATTTATCTAAATTAGTCATATTTTATAATTAATTAACTTGGTATTGTGGGTGTAAAAAAATACTAATGTACGATGTTAATATTAAAAATAATTAAATATGTTTGTGGTCTTCTTAAATATATTAAATCTTGAAAGTTTAATCTTTTGAAATATTTCTTTTAAATAGTGATTCTTTTAAAAAAATATTTATATTTTTTGATTTATTCTGTAATTTAGCGACAAATTTTACAATTTAGCGACAATTTTAACAATTTATTACTTAGCCATTGAAGTAACAATAATTTTAACGACAATTGTAGTATTAGTAACAAAAATATAGATGAAATTTTTTATAAAAACCTTTCTTTAAAAGAGATATTTTTAGGGACTAAAAAAGATATTGAAAATATTTAGGAGGATCTTAGACATATTTAATTATAATAAAAATGTTTAATATTTAAAAAAATCAATTTTCAACATTTATAATTAAGGAAAATAAAACAATTAAAAAAACACAATTATACTCATTGAAAGAAATAAGTTTAAAAAATAAACACCTTAATTAGTAATTATTGAACAACAATTAAATTTTTAACAATCATTATTGTTATAAAAAATTCTTAATTATAAATTAAAAAAGATAAATTAACTACGACGATAATTATAAAGAGAAAGTTTTGCCCTTATTATAAAAAATCTTTAAATAATAATTTTTTTTGTTATTTTCTTACATTTTAAAACATTCACTTGTAAGTATAAGAAAGTAAGATCGGGTAAAACAGATAGCATCTGGATAGCAGTTTGTTGGAATATTTAGATTCTTTAAAATGGTATTATTTTCAGGAAGAGAGATTGAAATGTTTTAGACATTATTTATAACATCAAAGCGATGGTGTGGAAATAACCGTATATAAAATATATTACTAATTTCAAATGTAACTTCTATGAATTTAACAAAAATTCTTTATTTTATTTAACTTAGAATCTTAGATGTATTTAGTCAGTAATTTCTCTTGTCAAGTGGCTACCTCACTTTTTTTGTAATTGGGTTTAAGAAGCATTAGTCTCTTATTAATATATCTCACTTAAAGAAAACATTCAATATTTGCATAAATATATAAATTGTAACTATAAACTAAGTAATATGTATTTTAATTTTAGTATATTGTTGTTGGTCACAATTTCTTGATAGGTTATATAATGTTTTCAAATATTTTAGAGTTAATATTGTGTGGGTGAGAAAATTCGAATAATATGTGTTATTTGAGTTAAATGAATATAAATTATTGAATTAAAGCTCAATTTTTAATATTAATATTTATTTATATTTATATATTAATATAATAATTTTTTAACATTTATAAATTAACAACTTTAAAATAAAAAGTTAATATTGTGTATCTTTTGAAAATTTTATTTTTTAATATAAATAATGCATTTATTTTAGAATTTTTTGAGAATTATTGATTATTTAATAAATTATTATTCTCATTGAAAACAAATGTCAATTTGAGTCATACTCAATAAATACTAGTAAAAATTCATAACAAAGAGTGTAAAATTCGGAAAAAAAAAATATGTATGCGCATATATGATTTCTCGCTAAATAAAAAAGGTATGTGTGTAGATAAAAAATTTAGTGTTCAATTTGCCTCATAATCACATAATATATATAATTATATATTAAAATCAAAATTATTATATAAAATTATATATATCTATTAATTTTACAAAAATATTACCATTTAAAAAAAAGTATTTATGTATAAATATTAACAACTCGTTTATCTTAATCCATAAATATAAATATGATATTAATTTATGTATCTAAATAAATATTGTTGATAACAATTTTGAACTTTGTACCATCCGTTTAGATAAATTCAACATAATTAATATCTATCAATGAACTATCACATTCACATATATCACTATTAAATTATTAAATATTTAAATATTAATATTTTTTATTTTATAATTCAAAATAAAATTAATTTTTTTAACACTATTAAAATTCTAAAATAATATAATAATTTTTTTAATTTATTTTTATTAAAAACATCGATAACTTGTGCGAATACTATCAATTATACCCTATGAGTGCGAGTCTCTATCAATTGATATCTCTATCATTGAATAGTTTTATTTAAATGTTAAAATGGAATAAAACAAAAATGTCTTATCTCAACTATTATTACTAAGAACTTGATTGTCCCTTACTTAAAAAAGTTTTGCTAGGATCTAAATACCATGTGGAAACTACGGTCAGTTAGACCCACTTGTTTATTTTTTCTTAAACCAGTAATTAGATATTTTCATACTGTTATACCATGTGGAAATATATAATATGAAAATTAAATTATTATTGAAAAACAATTTAAATAAACCATTGTTTTTTGAAGTGCATGCATGTCGCAACTTATATATTACTCCTTAACATTTAGAATATGATTCGTTGGTCAAAGTCATGATATCAACTCCTTCGCTTCTAGTTTAATTTATATATCATCAATTTATTGGCCAAGTCTACCTCATCATCGTCACTTATCATGATGATTGTGACGATGGTTTATCATCATAAAAATCATGACGATATGTGACGACGAGGCGGTAGACTTGACAAAGGAACAAGTTAAGAACATGCATCATATCCTAACTTGGGCCAAGATTAGACCCTTTAGGCCTAAATCATTTCTTAGCATCATTTAACCCATTTCAGTCAAAGAAGCACTAGCTAATCCTCAGTGGCCAAAGCAATGGAAACTGGGTACAATGCATTACTTACTAACAAAACTGGGTACAATGCATGTTTAAGGGTTTATCATGTTGTCTTATCCCAAGTATATATTAATTTCAAAAATTTATTTAAGTTTGAAAATATTTTTAATTATGTTTTATAAAAACTATTTTTAAGATATTTTTTTTAAAATTTATTTCGATTATATTTTACTCTAATAATATATATTTATGTTATAGATTATCAAATTTTATTTTTAAATAATAAAATAAATTAAAAAACTGTTGATATTTTTAAAATGTTTTTATAATTTTTTAAAAATGAAAAATATTTATTTTGTAAAATTAAAACAAATAGACTCTAAGTGGTCCCAATTTTTTTAAAATAATTAAAAATTATATTTATCTTTTTAAGACTAAAATCTCTTCATTTTTCTAGACTAAAATAGGTCATTATTCAACTTATATATAAGTCTCCACAAGGACAAAGTTATATTCATTCCTCTTCTTTCTCATAGTCCATCATTTGTGAAATTAATTCTAACAATGGTGTCACTTCTACTTCTTCTTCCTCTATGCCTAATTCTTCCTCTCCTATTCTTCTTCCACAAACATAAAACCACTAAAAAATTTCTACCTGGTCCTAAAGGCCTTCCCATAATAGGAAATCTTCACCAACTAGACATTTCTAATATTTGTCTTCAACTTGCACAATTTTCAAAAATATATGGTCCTATATTTTCTCTCAAACTTGGTTCAAGACAAGCTATTGTTGTTTCTTCATCTGAAATAGCCAAAGAAGTATTAAAAAAACATGACCATTTATTTTCTGATAGACCTCAATTATATGGTCAACAAAAACTATCTTATAATGGCTCAGAAATTATCTTTTCACAATACAATGATTTTTGGAGAGAAATAAGAAAAATTTGTGTTGTCCACATTTTTAGTTCCATACGTGTAGCATATTATTCTTCTATAAGAAACTTTGAGGTGAAGAAAATGATTAAAAAAATTTCAGAACATGCTAATTCTTCAAGTGTTACAAATATGAGTGAGGTGTTGATAGCACTTTCAAGTACTATAATATGTAGAATTGCTTTTGGAAAAAGCTATGAGGAAGAAGGACATGAGAGAAGTAGGTTTCATGGAATGTTGCATGAATTTCAAGCTTTGTTAATGGAAATCTTCCTTGCTGATTATATTCCGTTTACGGGTTGGATTGATAAATTGAGAGGATTGCATGGTCGAGTTGATAGAAATTTCAAGGAGTTTGATGAGTTTTATCAAGAGATTATTGATGAACATTTGGATCCTAATAGAGAACATTCAGATGAAGAGGTTATTGTTGATGTTTTGTTGCAGTTGAAGAAAAAACGTTCGTTTTCTTTTGATATCACCTATGATATCATCAAAGGAGTCCTCATGGTATGATTTTTTAATTCATTTTTCGTTTTTAATTAATTTTGTGTTGATTTCTTGTGTGATATTTTAATAAACTCTATATTGCAATGTTTTGAAATCGAACCGATTTACAAATCATTAAGAATATTGAATCACCGATTCGTTAGTCAAACTATTAAATTACTGATTGAATTGCGATTAAACTGGATTAAACATGATAACTCGATTAAATAAACATATCTCAATAATTAAATTACATAATTATTAAGCCGGCCGAATCGAATGAGTCAATCTCTAAAAAATATCATGACATTTTCAAATTTTCAAAATTTCATAATTTTATATATTTATTCTTAAAATTCAATGTCTAAATATAGTAATAACCTACAGTAAATAAAACACTATAGATTAAGGGGTGGACAGGATCATAGGGTAGCTAAGTTTCACTAAAAATTAAGATATTCCATTGGGACCACAACATGTGGATATGTCTGAAAAAAGACAAGTTGCATCAATAAATGTTTAAGATATATTTCTGTCAATGCTAAAAAAGATTAATGTTTTTATTTAATATCTTCTTTTTTTTTTTTTTTTCAAAAAGTAAAATTTTAATATATAAAATAGCATATTCTAATTAATTATACGTGAGTTCTTATTGTCATTTTATCTAATAATAAAATGAACGGGTCCAATAAAAAATATAATTGTCCTCTTCATATAATATTATTTACTTAATCTATTTCTTTTTAAATGTTGGTTACATAAATATATTAAAAATAAACTTTTTTTCTTACAAAGCCACTAAATTTGGTTAGTTTTGATAAAAACCAATTTGCATACATTAAAATTAATATTTACTTTTTTTAAATACAAATTAAATGAAAATGACTAATTAATTGTTTTTATTATTGTTAAATTAATTATATATTTAAGTTCAATTATTAATTTTTATTACATGAAAAAATATATATTTATTGAAAAAATTATAACTTTTATGGTGGCTGTGAAGCAAGGCAGAGAAACTCATTCTCTATTGAGTGCGAGGGTGTGTGGTCAATTGTTATCCCAACTAGATTTGACTGCGGGGCGAAGAAGGTACAGGGAGGCGAGGACATGACTAGTAATGTTTAAATCCGTCCTGTTCGCCCCATTACCATGTCAAGTCATAATGTTAGATAAAAGCAAATTCATTAACATTATGATTTAATTTACATGTTATCTCGATAAGTTAAAGATGTTCCGTTTTGAAATGTTGCACATATAATAAATTAAGCTAATGTTGTTAGTGATTTTAATCATAAATAACTTTTTTTTGCATAGGATATGCTTGTAGCTGCAACAGATACTACATCAGCCACATCAGTTTGGGCTATGGCTGCCCTAGTAAAAAATCCAAGAGTAATGAGAAAAGTACAAGAAGAAATTAGAAATGTGGGAGCTAAAAAAGATTTTTTAGACGAAGATGACATTCAAAATTTTTCTTATTTAAAGGCAGTGATTAAAGAAACACTAAGAATGCATCTACCAGCCCCACTGCTTGTGCAAAGAGAAGCACGTGAAAAATGCACTATAAGTGGATATGATATTCCAGCCAAGACAATATTGTATGTGAATGCTTGGGCTATTCAGAGAGACTCTAATGTTTGGGAAAATCCAGAAGAATTTTATCCTGAGAGATTCTTAAATAGTTCTATAAACTTTATTGGACAAGATTTTGAACTAATACCCTTTGGAGCTGGTCGTAGAATTTGCCCAGGTTTGCCTATGGCAGTTGCCTCATTGGAACTTATCCTTGCTAATCTTCTCTATTCATTTGATTGGGAAATGCCACAGGATTTAAAAAAGGAAGATATTGATATGGAAATGTTGCCAGGGATCACTCAACATAAGAAGAATCCTCTTTGCCTTGTTGCCAAAATCCTTATGTAGATGCATCTCTTTATAGTAATTTTGTTGGTTATCGTTTAATATGTTATGTTTATTGGACTTTTCGTGTTATGTTGTTATCTTCAAATTTAAATAAAAACATTATATACTTTTTATGCTTCAACCAATTTATATTTTGGAGCATTATTGCACAAAATCTACAAGTCTATGATTTTACCAAATTGTATAAAAGTAGGTGTGTCGATGGAGTTGGTTGTTGTTGATTTCTGTCTCTCTCATGTTTATGATAGTGTAAAAAAGGTTATGTGTGTTAATTTAAATTTTTTAGCATAATAGTGTTATAATTCGATTTTTATGATTGAATTTTGTGTGGGTTATGTGTCATAAAATTGTGTTTATGTCCATTTGGATAGTTACCTCATTGTTGTGTTTTGAAGGATTAAACATAAGCTTAAAATCCATGAAATTGATGATGACAATATATGATTTTGTTGATGCCAATTTGTGATATATTGAGTTTTTTGTTTTAATTATGTTAAAATTATTGTATGTCGAATTCTAAGTGTTTGGCTTTTTAAAGAATTGAAATCGGAGCTCCATAAGTGCTCCAATGAGGGAAAATTGCAAAATAACGTTTTTGGGTTTTGGGCACTGCTACGAGTCGTAGCAGTCTCCTGGATTTTGTACCGCAAAATCATTTTGAGCGTAACTTGAGTTTAATGACTCTGTTTGATATGTGGTTCAAATTGTTGGGTAGCTGACGCCAAATACTATGTTATTATGATTATTGAGGTTTTGTATGAACATGAAAAATATGAAAAATATGTGTACTTGTGATGTGTTTTAGGACATGATTATTTAATAGTTTTATAATCATGGCTTGATGGATATTATGTGAATTATTATAATGAGAAAAATAATAATTGAGTGATTGTATGATTATTAAATGATGAATTATGATTATATATGTGGGTTGTGAATGTTGTGATTATAATTATGTGCGGTGAAAGTAATTATAATTGTTGTGTTGAGGTGTGTAGTTCAAAAGTGGGGACTACTGCTAATACTATTTTGCATGATGTTTATGGTTAGATGGGGAACCATAAACATGTTGTTATTGTGCACAATATTGAAGGTGAGAGATGAAGGAGTGAAAAACACTTAGAAAGGGGGGATCGAATAAGTGTAGCTTCTCAAAATGAAAGATAAAAACAATGAACACAATTATTTTTATCCCGGTTCGTTGTTAACGAAACTACTCCAGTCCACCCCGGACAAGGTGATTTACCTCAACTGCGGATTTAATCCACTAATCCAACTGATTACAATGGTTTTCCACTTAGATACCCTCTAAGTCTTCTAGAGTCTACATATCACAACTTGATCACTCTAGAAAATCCTTTTACAATCAATGTAAAATAAATGTTTACAAGAGTTTAACTTGCTTCTAAAAAGCTGTAATTACAAAGTGATATTTCTCTTAAGATTCTAGTTCTTAACACTCACTAAATATTACAAATATTTGTGAGGTTGAAGATGAAGTTCTTTTTGCTTTTTAGTTTGATAGCGTTTCTGTATAATTCCGCAAGTGTGTTGTATGTTGCTTCTGAATGGAACTTCTATATATAGGCGCTTGAGAGGAAATGACCGTTGGGAGCATTTAATGCTTTGCGTGAATAGTACAATGCTGCATTTAATGTTTCACACTTTTGTCAACTACCTCGAGCCATGCTTTTGCTCCTTTTACTAACTTTGCCTTTTGTAGCTTCTAACGTTCCTTTTGTCAGTCAGAGATTTGGCGTTATAGCCTTTTGTACTTTCTTTCTTCTCGACTCAAAATGTGATGAATAGACGTTTGAATTTCAGAGTCTTCAGCTTTGGTGCAGATGCAACTTCTGTCTTCTGACTTGAAGTGCTTTGAGCGTGATACCATCAGAGCTTAATAGCTTCTACTTCTGACTGCCATCTTCTGATGCTTTCCAATTCATATTCTGATTTTGCAGGACCATCTTCTGATGTCTTTCCAGACCATGTTCTGATGAAGTCATCCAGAACTTATGGGTCAGTGCTTCTAAACGTTGATTTGTGCATACTCTTTTATACTTTTCCTGAAATGGAAAATGTAAAGGATTAGAGTACCATATTCTCTTATACAAATTCATACATAATGTTATCATCAAAACTAAGAATATTGATAAGAACATTTCTTGTTCTAACAATCTCCCCCTTTTTGATGATGATAAAACACACAGAATTGATATGAATTTGTATCCAGAATATCAGATGAAAAAGACAATACACAGATATAGCATTAAGCATATAATTAGAGTGTGTGAATATGTCTCCCCTGAGATTAACAATCTCCCCCTGAAATTAGTACTAGAAGAATTTATAAATAAAAGACTTCCCTGAGTATTTTTCCATTTCAGCTGAGACTTTCACGTTGAACTTGAACTTCAGAACATTCAGAGCTTCTCTTTAGAGCTTCCATTGGACAACTTCAGAGCTTTTAATTTCTCTTTGTGATCACTTGTATCAGAGCTCTATATCTTCAGTCTTCTATGTATCTAAGCTATCAGATCTTGAGACTTCTTGTATCAGAGCTTTAGGTTTAACAAACCAATGCTTGCTTCTGATCTTGAAGCTTCAGAGCACTAAGCTTGCTGCAATTCTTTAAGAGCTTTTCTTTAGAATTGCTTTTCCCCATGTATTTGCTTCTCATATGAGCTTGTCCAGAATATCACATTCCTGCAAAAACTATCAAAGACAGAAACTTGCAATATATTGTTAGGAATGTTGAGACTTAAGCCCAGCAACTGATATAATAAATCAATTCAATTATCACGTTTCTCCCCCTTTTTTTCATAACATCAAAAAGTATAAAATATTCAGATGAAAGACACAATAAAATTAAGAGAAAAAAAACTTTCATTGATTTAATCAGAAGAAGAGAATACAAAGAAGATGCAGCAAGCAGATGCAAAGAACAAAGAAAAACAACTAAGACACAAGACAGACTACGACTGACTAAACTTAGAAGCTAAGGCGGCCAGAAGGTTCTTAATCTCAGCAGTGTCGTTAGCTTGCTTCTTGGAAGTTTCTTCTTGGTTCTTCATCCAAGTTCTGATTTCCTCATTTGTTCCATCTTGCTTGTCCAGACGACTAGCCAAGGTAACCTGATTTTGTTGGAGTTCCTTCAAAGTGTTCAGCAGAACAGAGGTAGAAGGACCAGCAGAAGACGCATCAAGGCTATTATCCAGAACAGGATGAGCAACATCAGCTTCAACCATTTGAGCATCTTCTTGATTTTCCTCAACAGGAATTTCTTCAGCAGATTGTTCTTTAAAGACAGGAATCATAGGTTCTAGAGGATACTCAACTTCTGGATACACCAAATCAGGATGAGCTTCCAGAGGATTCTCTCTAAACCAGTTGAACAACTGAAAATCTCCAGTCAGAACCTTGTAAGGATGTGGCTTCCAAACAACCAGAGCCAAAGGATTTTCTTCTTCTAACTCATTGTCATACCCCAAAATTTTCCCACCATATTTCAAAGTTATTTTGTTTCAAACAATCTCCTCAGGTTCATATGATCATCAGATGCTCAAGGCTACACAAGAATTGGGCATGCTCACACTGCTTTTAAGCAATAGATCCTCAATTAGGGTTTGGCTTCTTTTCAAGGAAATAAGGTTTCTGACACCTCAAGTGGACTTCATGGCTTCCTATATGCTTCAAAGAAATCCCATATCAAGTTTCAACCTCTGATTCATAAGATTGCTTATTCAGAAGCTCAAAAGATCAACACTTGATCAGTTTAACCTAAAAGTCGACTATGGTCAACCTAGAGTCAAAACTCCTGATTTTTGGCCAGCTTCAACACTTTGAGGTGATATTCATCATTTGATCAAGGGTTGATCATGATTCATCAGGAAAAGATCCAAAAATCATCAAAAGATAAAGTTTCTAAGTTAGGGTTTCTAGAAGAAAGTCAACCAAACTTTGACCGGCCATAAGTCTCTCATAATTTATCAGAAATTGTCCAAACAAATCCTAAAATCAAGGAAATTTGATTCTCTACAACTTTGATGTTGGGCCCAAGACCAAGAAATGTACCATTTGAAAAATATGAGCTAAGACATTATAGGTCCTTCGAAAAGTCAACAAAAAGGCACTTTTTCTCAAAGAGTGGTACATGAACATGGAAGACTCAATTGAGATGAAACCAAAAGGACCACTTAAAGGACATATTGAGCTTTCTAAAAAGTTATAGAACACCCCCATATGATCAAAATTGAGGAAGATATGAAGTGTACAAGTTGGTCAAAATTCAAGAAATGCACAAAGACCTAAATTGATCAATTGTGGCTTTTTGGACTAGTGGCCCCAAGTATTGGATTCCAAACATGAATATGACTTAAATAAAGGCCCATAATGACATTCATTTATTTTTATAAAATTTATTTATTTTTATTTGGATTTTATCCATTTAAATCCTAAATAAATCAAATAAAATATGAAAATGTTTGAATTAATTCATGGATATTTATTTTAATCATATAAGAGGCCCATAAATCATTTTTTTATTTATTTTATGGTTTTATTTCTTTTATTTTTTGAATTTATCTGTTTAAATTCAAAATAAGTCAAATATAATCATAAGATATTATATGATTAATTCTCCCAATATTTGATCAATCCAAATCAATCCACAAGGCCAAGATAACGTTAGAAAAAGAGCTGAAAATATATTTGAATCAAGAATGGAAAGTATTGGTGCAAATTTGCAAATCAAATTTTCTCATAATGCATATGGATTCTTTCCAAAAACCTTGACCTAATTCTCTTGCAATATATATACAACACATTCAGATCAAGAGCAAGAAAAAGACGAAATCCTGCCTAAAAAAAACCCTAACTAAACTTCAAAAACTCAAGAACAAGTGAAGTTCGATTTTAGAATTGCAGCCGTTTTCAAGTGCTATTAAAGATCAAACGAGCTTCCTTAACGTATCAAGAAGCAATCATGTCCATTGCCAAGCCTTGAAGCATCGTGAGTACTTCCGTTGGTCTCCACGGTTTGTTCTCTTTTTCCAAATTCGTATTTCTATAGTTCTTGCGTTTTTGATGATTTCTAACCATGCATTCAAGTTCATATGATTGTTTAGAGCAGGATAGAACCCTAACATGCAAACTGAAACGTTAGAATAAGTACTTGCCATGTATGACCGTGTTTGCTTTATGTTCTTCGAAACTCAGTTTACAGGCGTTTTCAGGATAAAATGATGGCACCAATGGATTCAGGAGGGCCGAATTAGTGGGGCAGGGTGTCCTTTGCATTTCGTTTTGACTTATTTTTGCAGGTGTAGCGGCGGAGTCGTCGGAGAAGACGACCGGACCTAGGGTTCCGGCGCTTCTCCGACCTAGTCAATGACGAGCCCAGTCAGCATGCACACGTGGCTCTCTTTTATTGGACGGTCAGCAATTCAAATTCATCTCTCCACTTCCCATTGGTGGGTCAACAAGTCCAGATAGTCTCTCTCCACACTATTGGTTGTTCGGACGCACCGGGTCCCACATTTGACCAACGCTGATAGTTAAAGCCCATTGACCACTTTTGCTATTTTTTGTTTTTGTTTCCATTCGCTGATGACTAATGTTTCATGGCTCGATTAGCAGTGCAGCGCGTTCAGGGGCTTTAAGGCCAAGGGAGTGAGTTCGAGTCATGCTTATTGCAGAATTTTTATTTCACTTTTATTTTCCTATGATCATGCAGATCCAATGCACCAGACGCACACGTACATATCATGGGTCCTTAGATCCAGGCCTTTGGACGTTTACTCATTTAGATCTAAAGATGCAGATAGGTGATCCCTACGGTACGCTCTCAGGACCTTGCCTCGCAGGATCTCGCGCTCATCTTGGCAGCCTGGACTTTCTCCTCTTGGGCCTAGTCACTACTATCCAAACGCCCCTATTATGGTTTACACCCCAGGCCTAATTTTATTTTTCTCTTATTTATTTTTATGTGTTTTTTATTATTAATTAACTAACACCTAATTAACCTTTTAATTAACCCTAAAATTAATACTAACCATTAATTAACAAATAATCATTATAATTAGGTCTTGACTAATTTTGTATCATTTAGTTATTAATCAAAATTTAATTAAGTGTCAATTAGTTAATTACTTTTAATCATTAGTTCTTCAGGTTTTTACTTAATCAAGTCTTAACAAAAACTTTCAATTAAATTAATTAGGATTAGTTGTTGATTTTAGATTTACCATTAGGCATTAAGTTAATTTCAGAATTAGTTTAATAGTTAATCAATTTATTTTTTTACTTAATTCCCTTCAAGCCTGTTTAACTTTAATTTTTCTGTCCCGATTCTCTTCTCATCTCTAAATCGTATGAATGTCGCGTGATTGTTTTCTTCATAATTATTTAATTATTCATTTAAATTTTAGAAATCGATGTATAGGTTGCAAGGACGTTTTTGTAATAGCGTAGGTTTACGTTTCCGCATTTACCTTTCGCACATTATAATTGCTATTATTATCTGTTTAGATGTATGGTTTAGGATTGTATGGTAAGATAAAATTAACCGTTAGATCACTAACTCAAGATAATTAAATATCTGAATCTAACACACCCATCTTACTGTTCCCACATTCACCTCTAGGGTTTCCCCTCTTCTGTTGCCTTCTCGATCAAATAGTCAAGTCCCTCGAAGCATAGGGATACCTTAGCACTTGCTGCCTACGATTCAAAATCATCATTGTCCCTTCGGAATAAAAGAGCATTGTCCCTTCGAGTTGCCTACAATAAATGATCTTGTCCTTCGAGTTGTGTAAACTCGGTTTTTTTGAGGCGAACTGACTCCTTGCTCTCTTTTTTCGATTTTTATATTTTTGCAAGAGTCGCCACCGACTTTTATTTTGTCCAATATTTAGGAAAGGCATAAAAGAACAGAAAAAAGACCTTTTGACAGATTTTGGGTTCGGGGGGTTGGTTATACAAAGGGAAGGTTTTAAGCACCCTTTGTATCCATGGTTATCCATGGGCTCTTAATTGCTTAGCTCACTTTTTAAATGCTTTATTGATTTGAAAATAGAAGAAGTGAAGATGGACAATATGTCACATAGGTCTCTAAAGAGTTTCACCGGGAATAATGCCCTTCAAATACCAGATGAAAGTTTTGAAAATAGATGAGAAGTTTTGAAAATACGTTGTTTGAAAATGAAAGTGTTTGAGCAAGCAATTAGGAGTTATCTACTCTCAATTTATAAGATCTTTCCTACGCATTTAATACTTTTCTTAAATGATGGTATGATTAAAAAAAATTAATAAGAGGGAGAACCATAGAGGTGCAAGTGTGCAAAGTGCTTTTTTTTAAGTTTTATCTTGATTATTAATGTTTTAGCTCAAAGGTAAAAATATGGTCCAAGTGGACAAAAGGAAGATGACGGAAACATAAACAATGCGTCCAAATGGACAAAGAAAAAATAGCGGAAGCATAAATAATATGTCCAAATGGACAAAGAGAAAATAGCGGACAAAGAGAAAATAGCGGAAACATAAATAATATGTCCAAATGGACAAAGAGAAAATAGCGGAAACATAAATAATATGTCCAAATGGACAAAGAAAAATAGCGGAAACATAAATAATATGTCCAAATGGACAAAGAAAAATAGCGGAAACATAAATAATATGTCCAAGTGGACAAAGAAAAATAGCAGAAATATAAATAATATGTCCAAATGGACAAAGAAAAAATGACAGAAACATAAATAATATGTCGAAATGGACGAAAAAAAAATAACAGAAACATAAATAATATGTCCAAATGGACAAAGAGAAAATAACATAAACATAAATATGATGAATGTTAAAATAAAGTATAAAGCAGGAAATATAAAGAACAATATAATAAAATGCGGAATTTAAAGTTAATTGTTAGTATGTTAGCACACGAATCATCTTGAAGCTAGTCAAGTATATCCACGATGTTAGTGAAGATCGATGGTGAGTGAATGATGATCTCGGATTTAAAGTTAATGAAAATTTATCAGAAGCTTGATAGCATCATAGCGACTACACGATAAATTTCCAAAAGTCTTAAATCAACTGCATACAATCTCTGCCATATTTGATCTTTTATTCTGATTCGGGACAAAGGAAAAAGATAAGAAATAATATCAAATAATATACAAATATAAAACAAATTAAACTTAATTTATTCTTTTTGTGATTTTTTTGGAATTGATTTTAAGTTAATTAACAAGCTAATTAAACAAATAATTAAACTTAACAAGAAAAATATTATTTTATATGTCAAAAATTAGATTATAAAAAATATAAACCTAAATCTAAAAGGAAAATATTTTTGGAGTTTTTTAATTGGTTGAAAATAATTAAAAAAAAGAAATATTTACATAATTACTAATTAATTAAGCAAAATAAATTAATTATGAAAAGAAATAAAATATTTTTATGTTAAAAATTAAATAAACATTTTATCAACTTAAAACTAAAATTAAAACATTTTTTTGAGAAATTGAAAATATGCAAAAATATGGAGTTTTTAATTCATGAACTCCTAACACTACTACATATTAAAAATTACATTGTACTTACTCTATGATGTCCCAAGAGTGGAATAGAGTGATTGAAATTGATTGAAAGTGGCTATTTGAATGAGCCTTGATTTTTACAAGTTTCTTGAAACTTTTGCAAAAATATAAACTTAAGCTATGACTTTGTGGTGATTGTTGTTGTTCTTTGTGTTCCTCCCCCTTTTTTTCCTCTCCTTGAATGAAGAAAATGAAGCTCTATTTATAGGCAAAGAGATATGATCATAAAGCCTTGCAAGTGGAAATTGTCATGATTGATTTTGTGGAAAAAGAATGGAATATTCTTTTATGCTAGGGTAAAAAACTTAACCATAGTTTAATCACTCAAGTATTATTCTCTTCAATCTTGCAATAATATCTTTAAGCATCTTGAATTGGTCTTGATTGGCAACCATAAGCATCTTTGATAATATCTTTGAATTATCTCACTTTAATTAAACTTTAAATGAATAAAATTTAATTAAAATGAAATAAAAATGTCATGAATCATGGATATGTTGTGAATATCTTTAAACATATGAGAATCAAGATTGAATCACAAAAGAATTGGCCTTTTTGAAAAAAAATCAAATTTTGGTCATTACTTGTTTCATGCATTTTTCCAAAAAAGGTCAACTTCATCAAGGCATATCTCCCTCAATTTTGATCCTATGAAAGTGTTCTTTTACTTTTTGGAAAGCCCAAGATGTCCTCTACAAGCCACTTTGGAAGCATTTTTGCATTTGGAGAAGTTATTTTGATGATATGGGCTTTGACAAAAAACTGCTTTTTGTTGATTTTGAAAATGACCTGTAATGTTTTGGCTTATATCTCTTAGGCGGAAGCATTTCTTGACCTTGGTCCCAACATCAAAGTTGTAGAGAATTGAATTTCCTTGAGAATGAGCTTTGGTTGGAATTTTTCTGATAAATTATGAGAGAGTTATGGTCGGTCAAAGTTCAGTTGACTTTTAGGTAAAAAACTCTAATTTTGCAATTTTGAGTTTTGTTGATTTCTGAACTTTTCTTGATGATATATGATCAACCATTGATCACATGATGAATCTTTTGACAAAATATGGATGTTGACAAAAAATTGCATTTTTGACTGTCTGTTGACTTTTTGGTCAAACTGGTCGTCTGTTGACTGTTTGAGCTGTTGACTGTGCGTCCGAGCGAATCGAAGTTTGAAAATTTGCCTGGTGGTACTTTGAGATATATGGAGATCCATGAAATCCATTTGAGGTCTCAAAAACTCATTCTCCTGTTTTTAACACACAAGCAACAAACTTTTTTTCTTTTTATTTTTTTGTTAGTAAATAAAAATATGCATGATGATAAATGATAATGATAATGATCATAACACTTAGAAATAACGAGATCTCAGAGGTCAAAAATTGGGGTGCAACAGATGTCCCTATTTAAGTTTCTTCTATCCGGAGACACGATGATTGTAAATCTTCATTTTGACGTGATTGAAGAGACTTAAATATAAAATACACAATTTTTGGCCCTAAGATGCCATGTAATGCTTATGATTATGAATGCATATGATTTCCACGAGATGGAAACATGACACCACTGGGGAGAAGTAAACAGACTCTGTTGGGGAAAAGGTATGCGTCATCCAGGAATAGAATCAGACTTCACAAAAGAAAGAAACAGTCGACAGAAGCTTTCAGGAATAAAACGTGAAAGGAACTTTGGACAGGAAATCAACAGAGACGTTCAGAAAGAAAAATCTCTGGAACCCACATCAGAAATAATTCAAGAGTAAAACATGAATGAATTTGGAAAGGAGTATAAATTGACAGAGGCATTCAAGAGTAAAACATGATTGAACATCACCATATGCAATCAAGACTAAAACATGATTGAATAATCATCAACGGACAATCAAGAGTAAACCATGATTGGATAACATCATAGGCAATCAAGACTAAAACATGATTGAATAGTATCAAAAGCAATCAAGAGTAAACCATGATTGGATAACATCAAAGGTCATCAAGAGTAAAACATGATTGAACAACATCAAGGGTAAAACATGATTGAGACACCAACCGAGAGTAAAGCACGATCGCACAACATCAAGAGTAAAACATGATTGAGACACCAACCGAGAGTAAAGCACGATCAAACAACATCAAGAGTAAAACATGATTGAATATAAATAAAGATCAATCAAGAGTAAAGCGTGATTGAATAATATTAAAGGTCAATGCTAAGTAAGTTGGACTTTGATCTCAAGGTAAGATGTTGATAACAACAAGACTTGGAAAAATATAAATGAGCATGAATTTGTTTCTATGCATGATGTTAAATTTTTCTATGCATGATGAATGCTCAATGCAATGTAGTTATTTATGACAACTGAGAATGACTCTTTTGTGAGGCAAGATTGGGGCTTTGATTCCTCAACACGGGAACTCTGAAAAATCCGCTTGGAAAGAAGATGCTTGAACAAACTTCTTGTCACACTGATAACTGTATCAAACAAATGATCCTTTGAGAAGGACTGATAAATTGTGCTTAGGGATTGCTGAAGAAGATTGCCCCTGATTGAATAATTGTTGCAAGTTAACTGATCATGGCTTCAGTTGAACTATGTTGGGGATGAACTGATCATGGATTCAACTCTTGAAATGAACGTTGGGAAGACTTGCCATAGTATACATCTTGCAGAGGATATTCTGATCAACAAATCTTGATTAAACATATGAACAACAAGATCTTGAAGTAACGTGCCCCTGATAGGATCACTGACCAAGTTTATCGACTGTTTGAACTTCCTTAAAGATGAGTGCTTACTCGCAAATAAATGTTCATTCAAGAATGGTAATTTTAATGCAATGCTCAAAACATATTTTTTGAAATCAAAGTCACTTTGTAAAGAAAATGGAATCACTGGTCAAAACATAAAGGTTAAGACAATCAACATGAAAGATAAATCAAAGATATGGTATCAACATAAATGATTGGTAAATCTCTTGGGAGTCAGCTTACACAACCTTGTTGTAATATGCTTTCAAAATAAACCTTGCTTCAATTAGGGCTTTTGAAGGTTGTAACGTGGTCAGGTTCACGGTTTTAAAAAAAACAAAAGGTATAAGGCTCAAATTTTTTGTAACCCACCCCATCTCCGTGATGATCTTCAGTCCTAAACTCAGTTAATTCAAAATATGCATTCAGGTTCTAAGAGACTTCTGCAATTTTATCTGTTGTAATGATGAAAGTTCACAAGCCAAGAAAACTTGGAGATGCCAGTCACTTCTTCCTTTTGATAGTCACAACATTTTATGGTTCAAGGATTTATTGACTTATCTCTCTATTTTCTTTCTTTTGATATCCCTAACTTTTGCCTGAACTGTTGATTTTGAACTTACAGTCAGCGGGATGCCTTAATTTTGCCTAAGCCATTTTTTGATTTTGACTTAGCAGGCTTTTCTTTGATTTTCTTTTTTGATACTTTTTTTTTTGAAAGATAGTGACTATCCTGCTTAATGATTATAATGAACCATTATCAGCTTTTGATTGGCATCTCCAGCACTTCTTTGATGTATGCGGAGGAAAGCTTGTGATTGAAACACTTGTTGAAAGGCGTATTGAATGATTCTCTTAAAATAGAATGCACAACCAAATTAACTGGGAACTACCCTGCCCCGGGTTAAAATGTGGGTTATTTCGTATAGAAAGAAACACCAACTTCTAGGCTCAAAGGGGTTGACAAGGGATTAACTTCCTTATTTCTCCAGTGTTTGGGAATTGAAACAATGCTTGTACATCGTCAGCAAAGTTTTATTTGAAAGCATACAGTTCAACAACCTGGGTATTTCGTTGTCATCATCCTCCCTCCAATCTTTGCATAAAACACAAGTTTGATAGAGAAAGCAAAATGGAATTTTTTATTTTATTTTATTTTATTTTATTTTTTTTGTAAAAGAAGCATAAACATAGACATAGTAGATGAAAATGAATTCAAACATACGATGCTCATTTCATTAAAACTAACATTCAGGAATAAACAAAGTTTAAAAGCAAACAATACAACTGAGGAAATGCAAACAGAAGGGAAACATGGCCTAGTGACTAATCAATGGCGAGGATGAGCTGTCCTGTCTTGATACACTGGCTTTAGGGAGATAATTGTCTCTGACCCGTTTTCAGCCATTCTGATTCGGCAAAGGATTAGTGACAACATTGGGACCAACATCCTTAAAAGATAGTATCTTTGATCTAACCAACTCTTGAACTCTGGCATTCAAAGGGAAACATCTTTCTAAATCACGGCCCGCTGCCCCTTGATGGAAAGGACAATGAAGATCAGACCTAAAACCTTCTGGAAGAGGATTCCGAGGAGGAAGAATCAGCTTGATGGTAGACAGATAACTTTGAAGATGGAGACAGACAAGGATAAGTTTCATGGATAACTTGGATGTATGTATGCAAAAGATGCAATTGTTGTTTATATTTTTTTTTAGTTTCAAAAAACTTAAGATATTAATTTGCAAACATTCAAGCATTGGATTAAAGCATTGATCAAGTTATCATCAAAATCAATCATCCATTTTGGTGGATTAGAGTTTTCACCCCATCAACACCCAAGATCCATTGAGTTTGACGAAACTTACGATGTTTACAAAAAAGACCTCTGAGTTCATTGGAAATCAAAGGAAAAGATTTTCATGAATGTATGAATGCATGGATGCATGATGTATGAATGCCACATATACAGACATGGTAGCACAAACATGGTGCACATAAGATAGGTTCAATAGTTTAACGTCACGAGCATGAGGTCAAAGAACCAAACATGGGATAGTACTAAGGGTTAATCACCTGCACAACATGTTCTACTGATACGTCAGAGTCCACATTCTTCTTTCGGATATTATCGGCTTGCACAACTGAACTTGTGAGCCAATAATATTCTCAAGAAAAACTCGTCTGCGTGTGATTCTCCGCATGACAACTAATCCAAGTCTACACCTGAATAGTTTCTGCATCACAACCTAAAAAGGCCAAGATGGGATAATGGGTTCTACGGCCAACTCAGCTTCTACAGTTCAATGAAAGCAATAATGTTTTCGCAACTGAACTTGCTAAACATATACTACCAACAAGGAACCTCCACTGAGCGAAAGGATTCTCATGCCAGCTTTTTAAGGACTGAACTCCTTGTATGCCATACATGACTATACCCTCCACCTAATTCTTATGTGTACTTAATCCGGGTTAGGATTTGTCCATAAAGTATCTCAAGTGACAGAACCACACATATATCAAGAATAGCATGAAATAACAAGTATGTACAAAATAACCAAGTATAAGCAAATATTAAAGTGATCTAAAACTCTAAGGTAACCCCTCTTTAAAAAGATTTTTCATTCCCTAGCAGAGTCGCCAGTTCTGTAAACTCGGTTTTTTTGAGGCGAACTGACTCCTTGCTCTCTTTTTTCGATTTTTATATTTTTGCAAGAGTCACCACCGACTTTTATTTTGTCCAATATTTAGGAAAGGCATAAAAGAACAGAAAAAAGACCTTTTGACAGATTTTGGGATCGGGGGGTTGGTTATACAAAGGGAAGGTTTTAAGCACCCTTTGTATCCATGGTTATCCATGGGCTCTTAATTGCTTAGCTCACTTTTTAAATGCTTTATTGATTTGAAAACAGAAGAAGTGAAGATGGACAATATGTCACATAGGTCTCTGAAGAGTTTCACCGGGAATAATGCCCTTCAAATACCAGATGAAAGTTTTGAAAATAGATGAGAAGTTTTGAAAATACGTTGTTTGAAAATGAAAGTGTTTGAGCAAGCAATTAGGAGTTATCTACTCTCATTTTATAAGATCTTTCCTATGCATTTAATACTTTTCTTAAATGATGGTATGATTAAAAAAATAATAATAAGAGGGAGAACCATAGAGGTGCAAGTGTGCAAAGTGCTTTTTTTTAAGTGTGCAAGTGTGCAAGTGGACAAAGAAAAATAGCGGAAACATAAATAATATGTCCAAGTGGACAAAGAAAAATAGCAGAAATATAAATAATATGTCCAAATGGACAAAGAAAAAATAGCAGAAATATAAATAATATGTCCAAATGGACAAAGAAAAAATTGCAGAAATATAAATAATATGTCCAAATGGACAAAGAAAAAATAGCAGAAATATAAATAATATGTCCAAATGGACAAAGAAAAAATAGCAGAAATATAAATAATATGTCCAAATGGACAAAGAAAAAATGACAAAAACATAAATAATATGTCGAAATGGACGAAGAGAAAATAACAGAAACATAAATAATATGTCCAAATGGACGAAGAGAAAATAACAGAAACATAAATAATATGTCCAAATGGACAAAGAGAAAATAACATAAACATAAATATAATGAATGATAAAATAAAGTATAAAGCAGGAAATATAAAGAACAATATAATAAAATGCGGAATTTAAAGTTAATTGTTAGTATGTTAGCACGCGAATCATCTTGAAGCTAGTCAAGTATATCCACGATGTTAGTGAAGATCGATGGTGAGTGAATGATGATCTCGGATTTAAAGTTAATGAAAATTTATCAGAAGCTTGATAGAATCATAGCGACTACACGATAAATTTCCAAAAGTCTTAAATCAACTGCATACAATCTCTGCCATATTTGATCTTTTATTCTGATTCGGGACAAAGGAAAAAGATAAGAAATAATATCAAATAATATACAAATATAAAACAAATTAAACTTAATTCATTCTTTTTGTGATTTTTTTGGAATTGATTTTAAGTTAATTAACAAGCTAATTAAACAAATAATTAAACTTAACAAGAAAAATATTATTTTATATGTCAAAAATTAGATTATAAAAAATATAAACCTAAATCTAAAAGGAAAATATTTTTGGAGTTTTTTGATTGGTTGAAAATAATTAAAAAAAAGCAATATTTACATAATTACTAATTAATTAAGCAAAATAAATTAATTATGAAAAGAAATAAAATATTTTTATGTTAAAAATTAAATAAACATTTTATCAACTTAAAACTAAAATTAAAACATTTTTTTGAGAAATTGAAAATATGCAAAAATATGGAGTTTTTAATTCATGAACTCCTAACACTACTACATATTAAAAATTACATTGTACTTACTCTATGATGTCCCAAGAGTGGAATAGAGTGATTGAAATTGATTGAAAGTGGCTATTTGAATGAGCCTTGATTTTTACAAGTTTCTTGAAACTTTTGCAAAAATATAAACTTAAGCTATGACTTTGTGGTGATTGTTGTTGTTCTTTGTGTTCCTCCCCCTTTTTTTCCTCTCCTTGAATGAAGAAAATGAAGCTCTATTTATAGGAAAAGAGATATGATCATAAAGCCTTGCAAGTGGAAATTGTCATGATTGATTTTGTGGAAAAGGAATGGAATATTCTTTTATGCTAGGGTAAAAAACTTAACCATAGTTTAATCACTCAAGTATTATTCTCTTCAATCTTGCAATAATATCTTTAAGCATCTTGAATTGGTCTTGATTGGCAACCATAAGCATCTTTGATAATATCTTTGAATTATCTCACTTTAATTAAACTTTAAATGAATAAAATTTAATTAAAATGAAATAAAAATGTCATGAATCATGGATATGTTGTGAATATATTTAAACATATGAGAATCAAGATTGAATCACAAAAGAATTGGCCTTTTTGAAAAAAAATCAAATTTTGGTCATTACTTGTTTCATGCATTTTTCCAAAAAAGGTCAACTTCATCAAGGCATATCTCCCTCAATTTTGATCCTATGAAAGTGTTCTTTTACTTTTTGGAAAGCCCAAGATGTCCTCTACAAGCCACTTTGGAAGCATTTTTGCATTTGGAGAAGTTATTTTGATGATATGGGCTTTGACAAAAAACTGCTTTTTGTTGATTTTGAAAATGACCTGTAATGTTTTGGCTTATATCTCATAGGCGGAAGCATTTCTTGACCTTGGTCCCAACATCAAAGTTGTAGAGAATTGAATTTTCTTGAGAATGAGCTTTGGTTGGAATTTTTCTGATAAATTATGAGAGAGTTATGGTCGGTCAAAGTTCAGTTGACTTTTAGGTAAAAAACTCTAATTTTGCAATTTTGAGTTTTGTTGATTTCTGAACTTTTCTTGATGATATATGATCAACCATTGATCACATGATGAATCTTTTGACAAAATATGGATGTTGACAAAAAATTGCATTTTTGACTGTCTGTTGACTTTTTGGTCAAACTGGTCGTCTGTTGACTGTTTGAGCTGTTGACTCTGCGTCCGAGCGAATCGAAGTTTGAAAATTTTCCTGGTGGTACTTTGAGATATATGGAGATCCATGAAATCCATTTGAGGTCTCAAAAACTCATTCTCCTGTTTTTAACACACATGCAAGAAACTTTTTTTTCTTTTTATTTTTTTGTTAGTAAATAAAAATATGCATGATGATAAATGATAATGATAATGATCATAACACTTAGAAATAACGAGATCTCAGGGGTCAAAAATTGGGGTGCAACAAGTTTCCTACGATAAATGATCTTGTCCCTTGAGTTGCCTTTGATTAAATGATGATAGTCCCTTCGAACGCTAAGGTATCCCTACATGTTGCCTTTATGACTATTCACATCTCATAGGACTTCCTACCCTCTTTATGGTATGGATAGTCTCTATGACGATTCAACGAACCTTCGGTGACCCGCACATCCAATGTATAGGACTACCTATCCTCAAATGGTATGGATTGTACTATCGCCCAAGGAAAACTTTAAAGTATGGGAAAGACCTTACGAACTTAGGGTAGGAACTCTTAAGTGCTTGCTCACAATCAATTCAAATCAAATACTTTTCACACCGTGTTTTCTAACATTGTCTTTTGAGACATTTTCAAAACAAACTGTTTTTCTAAACACACACGACACTTTTCAAACATTTCAAACAAACAAAGTGAGCTAAGCAATTAAGAGCCCATGGATAACCATGGATGCAAAGAGTGCTTACACCTTCCCTTTGCATAACCTACTCCTCGAACTCAATCTCTTTCCAAAGAAGGTCTTTCCTGTTCTTTTATGCCTTTCCTAATTGGATAAAATAAAATTCGGTGGCGACTCTTGCTCACCGCAACATTGTTTGCGAAATAAAATTAAAGTCAGTTCTCCCACCGTATTACAGAACTGGCGACTCTGCTGAGGATTTTTAAAAAGAGGGGTTACCTTAAAGTTTAGGATCACTTAATGTTTGTTTTGCTTGCTTTACATTTTCAGGGTTGTTTTGGGAATTGAATGGAAGATGAATCCTATACCCGGATTCGAGTGCACCTTGAGATAGGAAGTGGCATAGTCATGGCGACCTCCTTCATGTATGTGGAGGATTGGTCAATATGAGAGTTCACGCTTAAGTTAGGCCTCTATGGGTGTTTGCATGCTTCTCTTGTATGAGGGAGGTTCGTGTGGATATCTGTGGGTGAGTTGGAGCTTAAGGATCTTTAGTTACCTTTAACCCATCTTGGCCTTTAGGAACGTAGTGGGGGGACTACTCTTGATGTATGTTGAGGGCATAGTCGCTACCCGATACTACAACTTAGATAGGTTCTTTCTCAAAGTATCATTGCATGGTATGTATGTATCATGTTCGAGGGTGCTTTAGAAGGATTGACAATTTTGGGTAACTTTATAGAACTTGTTGTTGATTTCATCCTTATCCATAGAAGTACCTATTGGGGAAGGGTAGGTACCTGGTCAGACCCCATGCAAGCCTCTAAACCTAAGGACACTTGTGTGACTTGCTTGTGTGTGCTACTAACCCTTTGATCTCTTTGTAGGTTTTACCGTAGGACTTGTTTCTCCTTACTATCTTACGCTTTGCCTGATGCATTGCATTCGCATAACATCATGACATCATGACATCATGACATAGCATGTTAACTAACCCTTTCAAGGATCTTAAGGATTTAGGGCGCACAATTTCAGGTGCTCTTATCAAAGACTGAATTCCTAATCAAGGGGAAGGAGGACTTATTTTCCTCTGGCCACATACCTTCCAATTCAGAGACACAACACCTATCAAGGGGAAAGAGGATTTATTTTCCTCTATCCATATACCTTCAAATTCAGAGGTATCTGTAAGAACAAGCATACACTCACAAATGAGTTTTTGATTCATAGCAAACATCACAAGCAACCAAATACAATAGCACAAGTGAATGACTCAAAGAAAATGAAGTTTTGACCATCTTCTCATCTTCGATCTTCGTCACAACTCCAACACAACTACACACAATCATTTTTGCGTTGAGGGTTTGCGTTCAAGATCGATAACGTCCATGGAACGGAATTGAAGATTCCTAGTGGGTGAAGATTTGTGGGGTTTTGGTGAATAAAATCTGCGGATTTTGTCCTCCAAGATTGGTGAATTTTGGGGGTTTTTATCAAGAGGCTTTATCAAAGATTCAGCTGAGTGTGAAGATTGAAGAACAAGGATTCAAGGAATTCAATACACTGCAGCAAGGAAATCAAAGTGAAGCTCTTGGAAGATACTTGATCTGGCTCAAGATCAAGGGGAAGAAGATTCAAAGGATCAACATATTCGGTTTATTGTTATCGCTTTGTTATCTTCTTTGTATAAACTGTTTTCAAACATAATGAAAGACATCCCAATTCCCGTTTGGAATTGGGGGCAGATGTAGTCGTAGCGAGGACGATCGACGAACTGCCTGAACAAATATCGTGTTCTTATCGCTTTTAGCTTTTCGTTTACTTGTCGCTTTATTCTGGTTATAATTGCAAATTGATCAAAGGTTCAAGTGTTAAACTTGTGTGTTAAAACCTAAAACAAACATCACAAGTCACCATACATTGAATCATAATCAATTTGGTTATTATGACCAAGTGTTTGATAGATTGCTTCAATTAATATCAAGTCATTACAAACAAGTTAATCAATCGAGTAGTTTAATCGATTTACATTAGTGTAACTAATTGATTCTCTAAGCGATCTCTTCATCAATATTCCTTAACTATTTGTGGTTTTATCACATATCCGATTCTTTCAATAGAGGTTCGGAATAGACGTAAGTCGATCCCGATACGCTTTCGCCTAAGTTTGAAATAATGCCGAAAAATTCTGTAAGATCTATTCACCCCTCTAGATCCTTAAGCCTAGCGTCTAACAAGTGGCATCAAGAGCTCTAGTTTATTCTGTGCTACGTGAAACACTTATTGGAAAGATGGCTTCCGGACCTAAAGGGGCTCACAATAGAGCTCCAGTTTTCAACGGTGAAAACTATGGCTATTGGAAGGATTGTATGTGCGTTCATAACAATGCGATTGATAGGAACATCTGGACAGCAATTGTCAATGGTCCCTTTCAAATTACCATGACAAATGCAGCTGGTGCTGTTGTCCCTAAACCAGAAAATACTTGGGATGCTGAAGATGAAAAGAGATATGGATACGATTGGAAAGCGAGAAACATTCTAATATCAGCTCTAGGAGTTGATGAATACTATCGTGTTTCCCATTGTAGATCCGCTAAAGCTATGTGGGACACATTGCAAGTTGCCCATGAGGGAACGGATGATGTCAAACTAGCTAGAATCAATACGTTAACTCAAGAGTTCGAACTCTTTCACATGGAAGATGGTGAATCCATCGAAAACATGCAAAAGAGATTCGTGCATCTGAAAAATCGTTTAAATTCTCTTGATAGACCTGTTTCCAATGCAGTTGCTACTAACAAAATTTTAAGGTGTTTAAACAGGAAATGGCAACCCAAGGTTACAGCCATAAAGGAAGCAAACGATCTGAATACCTTAGACCTTACCACTCTCTTTGGTAAACTTGAAGAACATGAGCAACATCTTAAATGCCTTGACATGCATGAGAAAAGAGGAAAGAAGGATAAGAACATGGAGAAAGAGGTAGAGAAGAAGTCAATAGCTCTAAAGGCTTCAAGCTCCAAGACCTCAAAGCAAGAGCAAGAGGATAGTGATACAAGTGATGAGGAAGACTCGGATGATGAGGAAATGGGACTGTTTGTGTGAAGGTACAACAAATATATTAAGAAAAATGGATCAAAAAATTTAGACAAAAGCTTGATCAACTATAGGAAACAATTCAACAAGTTCAAACAAGATGAGAATAACAAAGGGAAATCCAAAGGTCCTTGTTTCAACTGTGGTAAAGTTAGTCATTACAAACCGGACTGTCCATACCTCAAGAAGGAAAAGGAGAAAAATCAAAGCAAAAGTCACAATAAGCCTCGAAGAGCCTATATAGCATGGGAAAGTGATTCATCTAGTGAAGACTCATCAAGTGATGAAGAAGAATCGGAAAACTTATGTCTTATGGCTCATCAACACAAGAAAAAGAAACGTGTAAGTCATCTTAAACCCGAGCTTGTAGATAAGGTATCTCATTCTCAATTAAAATCAGCCTTTGAAGAACTACATAGAGATGCAATTGAAGCTTTCAAACTTTTGGCCTCAAATAAGAAAATCTTTCATACCTTGAATCAAAGGTTGAGAAAACCGAAAAAGATATGGAAGCTTTAAAACAATCTATGCTAGATATTCAAAAAGATAAAATTGAGAAAGATCCAACATCATGGTTTGGTTGTGAGACATGTCATATTTGGCAAAAAGAAGTGAGAAACCTAAAAGCCAAATTAGATAAGGCTCTACAACCAAAAGTGACGTTTGCAATTGATCCAAACAAATTCAAGACATCTTATACTCCTCCATATAGTAAATACACCTTCGTACCTAAAGCTTTAACCAGCAAAACAGTATATTCTCATCATATTACATGTCACTATTGTTGCAAAAAGGGACATACCATTGAGAAATGCAAATTTAGGAGAATCTTAGTTCCTAAAGGTGTCTTTCAATGGTTGCCTAAATTCAACACCTTATTTGCTCACTATCAAGGACCCAATGAAGATTGGGGACCTCCAATTCTAAATTAATTTTGCAGGAAAAGTGTCTTGACATTGCCGAAAGGTTGTGGTTCCTGGATAGCGGATGTTCAAGACACATGACGGGAGACATATCACTTTTTGTTGAGTTTCACGCAGAGAAAAAGGGGTATGTTACCTATGGAGACAACAATCGGGGAGCTATACTTGGTAAAGGAAGTGTAGGTAACCCGTCTACCACAACTATAACTGATGTATTACTAGTAGAAGGTCTTAAACATAATCTCTTAAGCATAAGTCAATTGTGCGACAAAGACTTCAAAGTAACTTTTACAAATTCTGGTTGCACAATAGAACATACTAAGAAACGAGAAATTATGTTTAAAGGCATAAGAGTAAAAAATATCTATATGCTAAATTTGGACGAAGTGTCTAAGTCAAGTGCCAAGTGTCTCATTGCTCTAGGCGAGGACTCATGGCTTTGGCATAGACGCCTTGCTCACATAAACTTTGACTTACTAAATAAGGTTGTCACAAAAGACTTAGTAATCGGTTTACCAAAAATAAAGTTTTCAAAGGATCATCTATGTGATGCATGTCAAAAGGGGAAGCAAACAAAAACTTCTTTTAAATCCAAAAACGTGGTTTCAACGTCACGTCCCCTTGATCTTCTTCACATGGACCTCTTTGGACCCTCAAGAACAAAAAGCTTAGGTGGAAACATCTATGGTTTTGTGATTGTTGATGATTACTCTAGATTTTGTTGGACAATCTTCCTACCTAGTAAGGATCAAACTTTTCCAGCTTTTACTCAATTTGCAAGGTTATGTCAAAATAAAATGAACTCTAAAATAGTTGCAATCCGTAGTGATCATGGTGGAGAATTTGAAAACTATCTTTTTGAAAAATATTGTGATAAACATGGAATTGAACATAACTTTTCAGCTCCTAGAACACCACAACAAAACGGAGTGGTTGAACGCAAAAATCGTGTTCTAGAGGAGTTGGCAAGAACAATGCTCAATGAAGGTAGTCTACCTAAATATTTATGGGCTGATGCTATTAGCACCGCATGTTATGTTTTGAATAGGATACTAATACGTCCTATACTAAACAAAATACCCTATGAACTATTAAAGGGTAGAAAACCTAATGTGTCATATCTCCACGTATTCGGTTGCAAATGTTTTGTATTAAATGATGGTAAGGATAACCTTGGGAAATTCGATGCTAAAGCTGACGAAGGCATATTTATTGGTTACTCTCAATCTAGTAAAGCATATAGGATTTACAACAAAAGGTTGCTTATAGTAGAAGAGTCAGTTCATGTGTCCTTTGATGAATCTTATGCAAAACGTGTCGAGAAAGGTATATCTTTTGATAGTGCAGGCCCGTCTACTGAAGACATTGTCAAAGACAAGGAAGACGAAAATGAAAGTGTTGCAAAGGAGGATGCTAAGCAAGAGAAAAATGAGTCTCGTGATAATGTTGAAAAAGAAAGCACCTCAAACAACGAAGAACTTCCTAAGGCCTGGACAAACGTAAAAGATCATCCAATCGATAATATAATAGGGGACATCTCAAAGGGCGTTACAACACGCTCCAAGATAAGTAACTTTTGTCATCATTTTGCTTTTGTTTCACAAGTTGAGCCGAAAAACGCTAAGGACGCATTACTTGATGAGCATTGGCTAATGGCCATGCAAGAGGAATTAAACCAATTTAAACGGAACAATGTTTGGGACCTTGTCTCTCATTCGGGAGCACATCAAGTAATCGGTACTAGATGGGTTTTTCGTAACAAACTTGATGAAAACGGAGTTATTACTAGAAACAAGGCTAGATTAGTAGCTCAAGGCTACAACCAAGAGGAAGGTATTGATTATGAAGAGACGTACGCTCCCGTAGCACGTCTCGAGGCTATTCGTCTCTTACTTGCTTACGCTTGTTCAAAAGAGTTTAAGCTCTTTCAAATGGATGTTAAAAGTGCCTTTCTAAATGGATACATTAATGAAGAGGTGTATGCAGCTCAACCACCCGGTTTTGAAAATTACAAGTATCCAAACCATGTTTATAAGTTGAAACGTGCTCTATACGGTCTTAAACAAGCTCCTAGAGCTTGGTATGAACGTTTAAGCAAATTTCTACTTAGCCAAGGATACTTTAGGGGTAAAGTTGACACTACTCTCTTCATTAAAAGAAAAGATAAAGATGTACTCTTGGTTCAAGTTTATGTAGATGATATTATATTTGAATCGACTAATGCAAAACTTGTCAAAGAATTTTCTAAGCTTATGCAGAGTGAATTTGAGATGAGTCTCATGGGAGAATTGAACTTCTTCCTTGGTCTACAAATCAAGCAACTTAATCAAGGAACGTTTGTTAGTCAAACCAAGTATTGCATGGAGTTGCTTAAGAGATTTGGAATGAGTGAGGCAAAGGAAATTGACACACCTATGGAAACAAATGGAAACCTAGACAAGGATGAAAAGGGTAAAGAAGTTGATGTAAAACTGTACCGAGGTATGTGATAACACGATTTTATATCGTATATTTAGCTTAAAATCCATAGATATTTATAGCATTTTCCGTTTATTATGTTAATTTATTATGATATTACGCGTGTATTTGCTTTATTTCAGGTTTTACACTTCAATTTCGACTATTTGCGAAAAGGAAAGAAAATAGAGCTTAAATGACCAATATTTATGCCTAAAAGATGAAAAAGGAGTGCTGAAGCGAAAGAGGGGTGCAATTAGGACCCAAAAGGCCCAAAAGAGCAATCCAGCCCACGAAGGAAAGCAACCCAGGCCACACTAGTAAGCAGAGACGCACGTCTCTGCCACCTCAGCAAAGGGGAGACGCACGTCTCCACCTCCCTAAAGAATCTCCACTTGAGACGCACGTCTCAATTCAGTCAGCTGCCTCCCTGAAGAATCGGAGACGCACGTCTCCAAGTCCCAGTCAGAAAAAGGTCCCTAAATTCACGGATTCCAACTGCAAATCCCCTCCTATAAATAGGACCTGCTATCTCACTTCAATCTGTCCGATTTCCTGCCAACGAAGTGCTGCCGAAATTGTACCGCGAACTGCTTTTCCTTATTCTGCTTTCATTTAACCGTTTATTTTCTCACAACGATTTCTACACTGGAAATTGTTGTGAACTTTTCATAGATCTAGCCTTACGTTAGATTTATCGCTTTATTTCCTTGTTTTTATTTTCTGCCATTTAAATTCCGAAGAACGATCCAGCCAACCTGTGGTGGAAGTTCGAGTACTTCAAGATTCAATTCAATTCAGATTTATTTTAATTCAGGTTTTTTATTTACCGCCTTATTTATATTATTTATTTGCATGATATATTATATGCCATTTAATATGCTTATTATTATGAACCGAACCGATATATGTATGTTTAATCGTATTAATATGTCTGGCTAAAATACTAAAGGTGTCGGTATGTAAAGTAAGTTAACCGTAGGGATCCGAAATAAATTGGCTTAAATTATGTTTTATTAATTATCACTTATTTTTGGTTCGTATGTCTAATTTAATTAGTAAGTCTTAAAACCAATAGAGCGAAAGTTTGAGGGCTTAGGACGGTCAAAGGTTAAAATCAATAGAGCGAAAGTTTGAGATCTTTAACTGGATAGTAGACATAGGACATTAGTTTTAAGGACGGCGAAAGCGTATTAAAGCTAATTGGAACTTATTTATTTTCAAAAATTGTTTTTACACTCGAGCGGGATGGCGAAAGCGTACGTTAGGGGTATTAGCTTGCTCCGAGTCAACATAGCGAAAGTTTGAGATTAGGAGATTTAAATAGATAACAACCTCGTAAAATAGGCATTTTATTAATTACATTGTTTCCAAAAAGCTCTTCTAAAATCTAATGGGATGGCGAAAGCGTACATTAGGATTAGGATAGTAGTCTGAATCAACAGAGCGAAAGTTTGAGACGAGGATTTTTAATCAATTGGAATTAGTAAAGATTTTTAATTTAATTATGCAAAAGCCAATGAACCTTCGGATTACCTTTAGTTAAACGAAATACATACTGATACCTGTCTTTTATTATTATTCTTTATTTTCTCACAATCACTTTCCCTTAGGAACAATCGAAATTTTAGTACTCCTAGCTTTACATAGTAACCTTAGATAACGGTAGATCGATTCATAGTCCCTGTGGATTCGATATCTTTTAAAACTACACGACACGACTGTGCACTTGCAGTTATCAGATTTATAGACACGTAAAGTCGCGATCAAGTTTTTGGCGCCGTTGCCGGGGACTATTTAAATCGATATCGTAACTCACTGTTACACCGTAGAGACTAGGATAATTCTTCCCTTTCTTTTTGAACGATTGTATGCCAAATACTCGTTCAGAAGGAGGAGACTTAATACAACGAATTAACGAGATCGAACGTTTCATTAACGTTAAACGTCGAGCTCGCAACCTTCCCGAAGTAGCAGAAATTCCGCTTAATCAGGAATTGATTTTTACTGATCAAATCAATCAAATCACCCCGAAGTTAGAGATGGCTGCTATTCGTCCTCTTAGAGACTATGCCGCTCCTTCGCGCGCTGAACCGCATTCAAGTATCGCACCACCTGCGATTGAAGCGAACAATTTCGAACTAAAACCTTCACTGGTCCAAGCTGTTCAACAGAATCAATTCTCTGGAAGCCCTGTAGATGACCCCAATCTCCATTTATCCGTGTTCGTGCAATACGCCGACACTATCAAAGCCAACAACGTTAGTTCCGAAGCTATTCGATTACGCCTTTTCCCTTTCTCCTTGAGAGATAGAGCGAGAGCGTGGCTTCAATCCCTGCCTTCCAATTCCATAACTACGTGGGACGAATTGAAGAGAGTATTCTTAGCGAGATACTTTCCGCCTAGCAAAACTGCTATGCTTAGAGGTCAAATCAACGGATTTACCCAGAAAGATAACGAATCGCTCTTCGAAGCTTGGGAACGTTACAAGGACATGCTTAGAATATGCCCTCATCATGGACTCGAACCATGGCTGATCATCCATACCTTTTATGGTGGTCTCTTATATAACACTAAAATGACTATAGATGCCGCTGCTGGCGGAGCATTAATGGACAAACCCCATGATGAAGCATACAAACTCATAGAGAACATGGCACAAAACCATTACCAATGGGGAGGAGAACGAGCCGCTCTAGAGAAAGCCCAAACCAAAGGAGGAATGTACGAAATTAGTGGTATAGACCGCGTTAACGCTAAAGTAGACGCTTTAACTCAAAAGATCGAGAATTTGACCATCACTCCTTCAGCCACCGCTGCCGCTGTAGCACCCAACTGCGAGATTTGTGGATTGACTGGGCATGTAGTTGCTGAATGCCAACTCTTGACTGGAGTCCCATCTGATCAACCCAATCCTAAAGGACATGCGAACGCGATAACACTACGAAGTGGAACTAATTACGATGGACCCATAGATCCTAGAACCCAAAACGTACCCATGTCACAACAAGAGCCAAAGGAAACCCAAAAGAAAACAACTGACGAACACACTGCTAAGACTGATGAGAACAATAACGAAGTGGAACCCGAAAAGGAGAAACCTTATGTTCCACCACCACCTTATAAGCCACCAATTCCTTACCCTCAAAGATTAGCCAAATCAAAAACCGAAGCGCAATTTAAAAGATTTGTAGAACTTCTGAAGCAATTAAACATAACCATACCGTTCACAGAAGCCATAACTGAGATGCCTTCGTACGCTAAGTTCTTAAAAGAAATCTTATCAAACAAAAAGAAACTCGAGGATAACGAAACTATAACGCTTACCGCTGAATGTAGCGCTATCATCCAAAACAACATGCCTCCAAAACTGAAAGACCCTGGTAGTTTCTCTATACCCTGCGTAATTGGAAAAACCATCATAGAGAAAGCCTTATGCGATTTAGGAGCTAGTGTTAGTTTGATGCCTCTTTCGACATGTAAGAAACTCAATCTAGGTGAGCTTAAAGCAACAAGAATGTCTCTTCAACTAGCAGACCGTTCAGTTAAATATCCTGTAGGAATGTTAGAGAATATCCCTGTTCGTGTAGGTCAATTCTACATCCCAACTGACTTCATCATTATGGATATCCAAGAAGATTCTAACATCCCGATCATTTTAGGAAGACCATTTTTAGCGACCGCTGGTGCAATTATAGATGTAAAGCGAGGAAAGCTTACTTTCGAAGTAGGAGAAGAGAAAATAGAATTTATCCTTTCCCACTTCCTAAAAGCACCTTCTATAATTGACACATGCTGTTCTGCTGACATAATCGACGAGTGTGTCAAGGAAATAAAATCCGAACCAAATAAGGAAACCGAAATCCTAAGAATTCCTATGCCGCCAATTTTTGAAGATGACAACTGGCGTGAGGAATATCAAGATAACCACCTGAGTGAATGCTTAGCTTTAACCCCTGATCCTATACCTGGACCTAAGAAACCTGCTATAGAGCTGAAGACACTTCCTACTGATCTTAGATACGAATTTCTAGACGAAGAACTAAACCGACCAGTTATAGTGAACGCCAACTTAGGACGAACCGAGACTGAAAAATTACTTAATGTCCTAAGAAAATACCCTACCGCTTTAGGATACAACATATCAGATCTGAAAGGTATAAGCCCTTCTCTGTGTATGCACCGCATTATGCTCGAAGACGATAGTAAAACCTCTAGGGAACACCAAAGGCGAATAAATCCTATTATGAGCGATGTGGTTAAAAAGGAAATCCAAAAACTGCTAGAAGCTGGAATAATATATCCTATATCCGATAGTAAATGGGTTAGCCCCGTTCACGTCGTACCAAAGAAAGGAGGAGTCACTGTAATCACTAACGCAAAAGGAGAATCTGTAGCGCAACGTACCCAAACTGGATGGAGAATGTGCATTGACTATAGGAAGCTAAATAAAGCTACCCGAAAAGACCATTTCCCTTTACCTTTCATAGATCAAATGCTCGAACGCCTAGCTAAACACTCACATTTTTGTTATCTGGATGGATACTCCGGATTTTTTCAAATTCCTATCCACCCTGACGACCAAGAGAAGACCACATTCACCTGTCCTTATGGTACATTCGCTTATAGACGAATGCCTTTTGGACTCTGCAATGCACCCGCGACCTTCCAAAGATGCATGATGGCAATATTTGCCGACTTCCTAGATGGAATTATGGAGGTCTTTATGGACGACTTCTCTGTCTGTGGAGGAAGTTTTGAAAAATGTTTAGAAAACCTTGAAATGGTGCTTAAACGATGCGTAAGCGTAAACCTAGTCCTTAATTGGGAAAAATGCCATTTCATGGTTCGACAAGGAATTGTACTTGGACACATCGTATCCGATAGAGGAATCGAAGTTGATAAAGCAAAAATCGAAATTATCGAAAACCTTCAACCTCCCAAAACCGTTAGAGAAATAAGAAGTTTTCTGGGACATGCTGGTTTTTACCGACGCTTCATTAAAGATTTCTCTAAAATAACCAAACCCTTAACTGAACTACTCATGAAAGACGCCGAATTTATTTTCACCGATAAATGCACTGAAGCATTTCAAACGCTTAAACAAGCATCTGCTTTAGACAAACATCTTGTCAAACATCTGGATGGCATCTTTAAGGCCATCTCCGACAACATTCTGTCAGCATCTGGATGACATCTCTAAGCCCATCTCGGACAACACTCCGTCAACAATTGGATGGCATCTCTAAGCCCATCTCCATCATTATTTCCTGCACCAACGAGCGCAAATTTCTAGGTATTCTAGTGTTTAATCCTCTTTTACCTTCAAATCACGATTGGCAGACGTGCCAATCTACCTCTTCAGGTTTAAGAAGATTGAACAGGGGCAACTGTCATACCCCAAAATTTTCCCACCATATTTCAAAGTTATTTTGTTTCAAACAATCTCCTCAGGTTCATATGATCATCAGATGCTCAAGGCTATACAAGAATTGGGCATGCTCACACTGCTTCTAAGCAATAGATCCTCAATTAGGGTCTGGCTTCTTTTCAAGGAAATAAGGTTTCTGACACCTCAAGTGGACTTCATGGCTTCCTATATGCTTCAAAGAAATCCCATATCAAGTTTCAACCTCTGATTCATAAGATTTCTCATTCAGAAGCTCAAAAGATCAACAGTTGATCAATTTAACCAAAAAGTCGACTATGGTCAACCTACAGTTAAAACTCCTGATTTTTGGTCAGCTTCAACACTTTGAGGTGATATTCATCATTTGATCAAGGGTTGATCATGATTCATCGGGAAAAGATCCAAAAATCATCAAAAGATAAAGTTTCTAAGTTAGGGTTTCTAGAAGAAAGTCAACCAAACTTTGACCGGCCATAAGTCTCTCATAATTTATCAGAAATTGTGCAACCAAATCCTAAAATCAAGGAAATTTGATTCTCTACAACTTTGATGTTGGGCCCAAGACCAAGAAATGTACCATTTGAAAAATATGAGCCAAGACATTATAGGTCCTTCTAAAAGTCAACAAAAAGGCACTTTTTCTCTAAGAGTGGTACATGAACATGGAAGACTCAATTGAGATGAAACCAAAAGGATCACTTAAAGGACATATTGAACTTTCTAAAAAGTTCTAGAACACCCCCATATGATCAAAATTGAGGAAGATATGAAGTGTACAAGTTGGTTAAAATTCAAGAAATGCACAAAGACCTAAATTGATCAATTGTGGCTTTTTGGACTAGTGGCCCCAAGTATTGGATTCCAAACATGAATATGACTTAAATAAAGGCCCATAATGACATTCATTTATTTTTATAAAATTTATTTATTTTGATTTGGATTTTATCCATTTAAATCCTAAATAAATCAAATAAAGTATGAAAATGTTTGAATTAATTCATGGATATTTATTTTAATCATATAAGAGGCCCATAAATCATTTTTTATTTATTTTATGGTTTTATTTCTTTTATTTTTTGAATTTATCTATTTAAATTCAAAATAAGTCAAATATAATCATAAGATATTATATGATTAATTTTCCCAATATTTGATCAATCCAAATCAATCCACAAGGCCAAGATAACGTGAGAAAAAGAGCTGAAAATATATTTGAATGAAGAATGGAAAGTATTGGTGTAAATTTGTAAATCAAATTTTCTCATAATGCATATGGATTCTTTCCAAAAACCTTAACCTAATTCTCTTGCAATATATATATACAACACATTCAGATCAAGAGCAAGAAAAAGACGAAATCCTCCAAAAAAAAAACCCTAACCAAACTTCAAAAACTCAAGAACAAGTGAAGTTCGATTTTAGAATTGCAGCCGTTTTCAAGTGCTATTAAAGATCAAACGAGCTTCCTTAACGTATCAAGAAGCAATCATGTCCATTGCCAAGCCTTGAAGCATCGTGAGTACTTCCGTTGGTCTCCACGGTTTGTTCTCTTTTTCCAAATTCGTATTTCTATAGTTCTTGCGTTTTTGATGATTTCTAACCATGCATTCAAATTCATATGATTGTTTAGAGCAGGATAGAACCCTAACATGCAAACTGGAACGTTAGAATAAGAACTTGCCATGTATGACCGTGTTTGCTTTATGTTCTTCGAAACTCAGTTTACAGGCGTTTTCAGGATAAAATGATGGCACCAATGGATCCAGGAGGGCCGAATTAGGGGGGTAGGGTGCCCTTTGCATTTCGTTTTGACTTATTTTTGCAGGTGTGGCGGCGGAGTCGTCGGAGAAGACGACCGGACCTAGGGTTTCGGCGCTTCTCCGACCCAGTCAATGACGAGCCCAGTCAGCATGAACACGTGGCTCTCTTTTATTGGACGGTCAGCAATTCAAATTCATCTCTCCACTTCCCATTGGTGGGTCAACAAGTCCAGATAGTCTCTCTCCACGCTATTGGTTATTCAGACGCACCGGGTCCCACATTTGATCTTCGCTGATAGTTAAAGCCCATTGACCACTTTTGCTATTTTTTGTTTTTGTTTCCATTCGCTGATGACTAATGTTTCATGGCTCGATTAGCAGTGCAGCGCGTTCAGGGGCTTTAAGGCCAATGGAGTGAGTTCGAGTCATGCTTATTGCAGAATTTTTATTTCACTTTTATTTTCCTATGATCATGCAGATCCAATTCACCAGACGCACACGTACATATCATGCACCCTTAGATCCAGGCCTTTGGACGTTTACTCATTTAGATCTAAAGATGCAGATAGGTGATCCCTACGGTACGCTCTCAGGACCTTGCCTCGCAAGATCTCGCGCTCATCTTGGCAGCCTGGACTTTCTCCTCTTGGGCCTAGTCACTGCTATCCAAACGCCCCTATTATGGTTTACACCCCCAGGCCCAATTTTATTTTTCTCTTATTTATTTTTATGTGTTTTTTTATTATTAATTAACTAACACCTAATTAACCTTTTAATTAACCCTAAAATTAATACTAACTATTAATTAACAAATAATCATTATAATTAGGTCTTGACTAATTTTGTATCATTTAGTTAATAATCAAAATTTAATTAAGTGTCAATTAGTTAATTACTTTTAATCATTAGTTCTTCAGGTTTTTACTTAATCAAGTGTTAACAAAAACTTTCAATTAAATTAATTAGGATTAGTTGTTGATTTTAGATTTACCACTAGGCATGAAGTTAATTTTATAATTAGTTTAATAGTTAATCAATTTAGTTTTTTACTTAATTCCCTTCAAGCCTGTTTAACTTTAATTTTTCTGTCTCGATTCGCTTCTCATCTCTAAATCCTATGAATGTCGTGTGATTGTTTTCTTCATAATTATTTAATTATTCATTTAAATTTTAGAAATCGATGTATAGGTTGCAAGGACGTTTTTGTAATAGCGTAGGTTTACGTTTCCGCATTTACCTTCCGCACATTATAATTGCTATTAGTATCTGTTTAGATGTATGGTTTAGGATTGTATGGTAAGATAAAATTAACTGTTAGACCACTAACTCAAGATAATTAAATATATGAATCTAACACACCCATCTTACTGTTCACACACTCACCTCTAGGGTTTCCCCTCTTCTGTTGCCTTCTCGATCAAATAGTCAAGTCCCTCGAAGCGTAGGGATACCTTAGCACTTGCTGCCTACGATTCAAAATCATCATTGTCCCTTCGAAATAAAAGATCATAGTCCCTTCGAGTTGCCTAAAATAAATGATCTTGTCCTTCGAGTTGCCTACAATAAATGATCTTGTCCCTCGAGTTGCCTTCGATTAAATGATGATAGTCCCTTCGAACGCTAAGGTATCCCTACATGTTGCCTTTATGACTATTCACATCTCATAGGACTTCCTACCCTCTTTATGGTATGGATAGTCTCTATGACGATTCGACGACCCTTCGATGTCTCGCACATCCAATGTATAGGACTACCTACCCTCAAATGGTATGGATAGTACTATCGCCCAAGGAAAATTTTAAAGTATGGGAAAGACCTTACAAACTTAGGGTAGGAACTCTTAAGTGCTTTCTCACAATCAATTCAAATCAAATACTTTTCACACCATGTTTTCTAACATTGTCTTTTGAGACATTTTCAAAACAAACTGTTTTTCTAAACACACACGACACTTTTCAAACATTTCAAACAAACAAAGTGATCTAAGCAATTAAGAGCCCATGGATAACCATGGATGCAAAGGGTGCTTACACCTTCCCTTTGCATAACCTACCCCCCGAACTCAATCTCTTTTTAAAGAAGGTCTTTCCTATTCTTGTATGCCTTTCCTAATTGGATAAAATAAAAGTTGGTGGCGACTCTTGCTCAGTGCAATATTGTTTGCGAAATAAAATTAAAGTCAGTTCTCCCACCGTATTACACTCATCAACAAATAGCTTTTCCTCCTGAGGCTTCCAGTTGGTGATAGGATGATAATACTTTCCATCATCATACTCCAAAAAGAGTCTAGCAAGACCAGGAGCCGCAGATAAACAGTCTTTTTGAAGATCTAGAAATTCCATCTTGGAGTCATGAGCAACCTTCAGAACATCTAACCCTGTCCGTACCTTATACTTTAATAAATCAAAACGAATATTAACAGAGGGTTTTGGAGGGTTGATTCTGAGACGGGTGATAGGAGAGTCTGGGTTAAGAATAAAGTAAGGTTCTGGTTCTCTAGAGAACAAAGCAGAGGGTGTTGAAGAAGATAGAGAGGACAATGAATCTATGGTGGAGGTAGATGAAGGGTCAGTTATTGGTGAGATTGCTGAAGGAAAGGAGATGGTTGAATGAGGTTGATTAGTGGAGAATAAATTTTCAGAAGGAATAGTTGGAAAGATGACATTCAGAGGTTGGGGGTTCAAAGTTGGTTCAGAATGAAGAGGATGGTTTCTTTTAGAGGTGGTCGAAGAAGATGGAATTTCAGAAGAAGATAGTCTTTTCTGAGGAGGAAGGTCAGAGGAAGAATGTAAACTAGAGGTGTCTACAAGATCTTCTATAAGCTTCTGAAGCTGTTCAGAAGTTCTAGGTATTTTGAGGGATTCTGTTGATACTTGTTCAAAATTATTATTATTAGGTATAGAATTAGAGATAACAATACCTGAAGGTTTCTTTTGCTTCTTAGCTTTCTTTGGAGCAGCACTTTCATCAGTAACTTTTCTCTTCAGCTTCTCCTATTTCTTCTTCTTATCCTTCTTCTTTAACTCATCCAAAGATGGAAGAGATCTTCCACGAATCCAACCAGGGTCAACTTCTGACTGCTCTCTTACACAAGATTCCAGATAGAGTTGAACAGATTCTGACAATTCTTCCCTGAACATCAGAGGGAAGTCAGCAACTGGAGTTCTCCTTGTCAGAATATCAGGAATCACCTTTGGAGTGGAGATCACTTTCTTAATCAACTGCATTCTTCTCATAGACTGAGCAGTTAGAGTACTTCCACTAACAACCATCAGATCTTGAATAGAGCCAGCTGCTCTCAGAGTATCAATCAGACCACTCTCAGTCATAATGTCCGATATCAACCTTCCAATTGGAATGGTGTTCTTCTTAATCTTTGGATACTTCAGACATTCAACTTCTCTAGATTCTTTCACATGTGTCCTCAGATAATTGAACAGAACTTGAGGCAAGTTGATTTTGATACCCTTTCCAATACAGTACAGAAGATACTGCTGATCTTAGCTGATGTAGGTTGCAGAATTTGTAGCTTTTCTGTGATTGAAAGATCCCATAATGATCTTCGCCCAAACTCTGTAATGAGGCTTCAGATCAGTGGTATGAGGAGAGTTTATTCCAGTGGTAAATAACTCTGGATGGACTACTTCCCAATTAGTTCTTCCAGGAATAGAACCAGTTATTCCACCCACATCTTGAAGATTGAATAACTTCCTTATCAATTTTTTAGTAATAACCACTTCTTGCCCTAACACAAAAGAGATAATGGCATTTGATGTTAGAGTAGCATGAGTCCAAAACTCCTTAACCAATAAAGGATAAACCGGTCCAATAAGACGATCAAAGAAGTTTGCCCATCCTTGAACCATCATACTCGTCTTGATGTCAAACTGATGTGCCTAAAGATTTTCAAAATCCACCATGAGTTCACAGAGAACTTCTATATCTTCATACGGAATCAAATAAGTTTTCAAAGGAGACTGATGTTGCTATTGTTGTTCTTGTTGATGTTGCTGAGAAGACGAGACCTTGCGTTGAGTATTTGATGAAGAAGCCATTGAAGCACAACTGAGATTTCTGGGTTTCTCGATTTTAGGGTTTTTGAAGAGAGAGAACAAGAGACAAATGCATAAACGAAGATGATGAATGTGTGAAAATAGGGAAAATGAATATGAGATGTGTTTAAATAGGCACGGATTTGAAAATAAAATGCAATGAGCGTTACGGAAACCAAATCATTTACATTTAATGCTGATAGACGTTAGAGGAGAAAACGTGAGATTTGAAATGATTTGCATAGTTACCTAGGGTGGCGTCTCATCAACTGCACGCATGCTTGTCCCTTCAGAATGAACATGTGGTCATCATCTAGAATAGCTGGTGACATCTGTTTTGATCTAACAGAAGTTCTGGATCATACTTAGACATATGAAACGTTAGCAATAACAGAATCAGAGTATCTAAATGATTAACATAACCAGAACATCTGATAAGAAAAATAAATAAGCATTTCAAATCTAATCCATATATCAGATCTTCTCAACACATTCATTCTGGGCATAAATCCATAATGATGTTCTTCGAATTAACTTAAACCTATCTTCAGCAAGGGGTTTTGTAAAGATATCAGCCCACTGATGTTCTGTATCCATAAAGTTTAAAGAAAGAACACCCTTCTGAACATAGTCCCTAATGAAGTGATGTTTAATCTCAATATGTTTAGTTTTAGAATGCAAGATTGGATTCTTAGATAAACAAATAGGAGAAGTATTATAGCAGAATATAGGAATGTTACTCTCATATATCTGATAGTCTTCTAGCTGAATTTTCATCCAGAGCATCTATGTACTACATCCAGCAACAACAACATATTCTGCTTCTGTAGTAGAGATTGCAATGGTAGCTTGCTTCTTGCTGTACCAGGAGATCAGGTGACTACCTAGAAACTGACAGCTTCTAGAAGTACTTTTCCTTTCAACTCTATCTCCAGCGTAATCAGCATCACAATATCCTACTAAGTTATATTCTTCAGATCTTCTGTAGACTAAACCAACATTAGTAGTACCTTTCAGATACCTAAGAATTCTCTTAACAGCAGTTAAGTGAGATTCTCTAGGATCTGATTGGAATCTAGCACACAAGCATACACTAAATAAAATATCAGGTCTAGAAGCAGTAAGATATAGAAGAGATCCTATCATACCTCTAAAGATATTCTGATCTACTTTCTTTCTTACCTCATCCTTACCTAATACACACGTTGGATGTATTGGAGTCTTTGCTTCTTTGCTTTCAGACAAGCTGAACTTCTTCAGAAGCTCTTTAAGATACTTGGTCTGATGAACATAAGTTCCTTCAGAAGTTTGATTGATCTGAATGCTTAGGAAGTACTTGAGTTCTCCCATCATGCTCATCTCAAATTCTGCCTGCATAGACTTAACAAACTCCTTTACATGTGTAGCACTAGATGTTCCAAATATAATATCATCAACATAAATTTGGCAAATTAAAATATCCTTTTAAAAGGTTTTACAGAAGAGAGTTGTGTCTACTTTTCCTCTAGTGAAACCATTATCCAGAAGGAAAGAACTTAATCTTTCATACCAAGCTCTAGGAGCTTGCTTCAAACCGTATAATGATTTCTTAAGTTTGAAAACATGTTCTGGAGACTCGGAGTCTTTAAAACCAAGAGGTTGGTGGACATAAACTTCTTCATCTATATAACCATTTAAAAAGGCACTCTTAACATCCATCTGATACAGAGTGATGTTATTCTGAGTGGCAAATGAAATTAATAAGCGAATAGATTCTAACCTGGCCACTGGTGCAAAGGTTTATGTATAGTCAATGCCTTCTTGCTGACTATAGCCCTGAGCAACTAGTCTGGCTTTGTTTCTGACGACTTCACCTTTCTCACTGAGCTTATTCATGAAGACCCATTTAGTTCCAATGATATTAAATCCTTTAGGTCTTGGAACCAGATCCCAAACATTATTCCTTGTAAACTGATTTAGCTCTTCTTGCATGGCAATTATCCAATCAACATCTTCCAGAGCTTGATCAACAGATGTTGGCTCGATCAAAGACACTAGACCAAATTGACATTCTGTGTTGTTCTTCAGGAATGCTCTTGTTCTGATGGGATCATCTTTCTTTCCAATGATGACATCTTCTGAATGAGCAGAGTTGAGTCTAGCAAATCTTCTAAGTGTTGGCTCTTCAGATATTCTGAGATTCTCCAAAGACGCTGCAACTTGATCTTCTGCATCATTCTTTCCTTTAGGTTCTTCATGATCTGAGATAGATATATCTATATCTGCAAAATTCTCAAACTTCTTTGGCTTTTCATTGCCAAGCTTATCATCAAATCTGATATTGATTGATTCTTCAACTACTAGAGTTTCAGTATTGTATACTCTGTAGCCTTTTGAGCGTTCAGAATATCCAAGTAGAAAACACTTCTGAGCTTTAGAATCAAACTTATTCAGATGATCTTTAGTATTCAGAATATAGCATACACATCCAAATGGATGGAAATATGAAATGTTGGGCTTTCTGTTCTTCCATAATTCATAAGGAGTCTTATTTAGAATAGGTCTTATAGAGATTCTATTCTGAATATAACACGCTGTGTTAATTGCTTCTGCCCAGAAATGCTTAGCCATATTTGTCTCATTGATCATGGTTATGGCCATTTCTTGTTGAGTCCTATTCTTTCGTTCTACAACTCCATTTTGCTGTGGATTTCTAGGACAAGAGAAATCATGGGCAATACAATTTTCTTTGAAATAAATTTCAAAGAATCTGTTCTCAAATTCACCACCATGATCACTTCTGACTTTTATGATTTTGCATTCCTTTTCAGATTGAATCTGAGTACAGAAGTCAAAGAACACAGAATATGACTCATCCTTGTGTTTTAAGAACTTTACCCACGTCCATCTGCTATAGTCGTCTATAATGACTAATCCATATTTCTTCCCTCTGATTGCTGCTGTTTTGACTGGGCCAAAAAGATCAATGTGCAGAAGTTCTAGCGGCCGAGAGGAAGAGACAACATTTTTAGACTTGAATGCAGGTTTTGAAAACTTCCCTTTCTGACATGCTTCGCAAAGAGCATCTGATTTATATTTCAGATTAGGGAGTCCTCTGACCAGATTAAGTTTGTTAATCTGAGAAATATTTCTCAAACTAGCATGACCTAATCTTCTATGCCAGACCCACTGCTCTTCGCTAACAGACATAAGGCAAGTAACCTTCTGATTCTTAAGATCTAAAAGATCAATCTTATAAATGTTGTTCTTTCTCTTGCCTGTAAATAGGATTGAGCCATCCTTCTGACTAATAGCTTTACAAGACTTTTGATTGAAGATTATGTCATAACGATTGTCACTTAATTGACTTATGGACAATAAGTTATGAGCTAATCCATTTACTGAAAGAACATTAGTTATAGAGGAAGAGTTTCCAATGCATATGGTTCCAGAGCCAATGATCTTGCCCTTCTGGTTCCCACCAAACTTTATTTCTCCAGCAGATTTAAGTTCCAGGCTTTGGAACATAGACCTTCTTCCCGTCATGTGTCGTGAGCACCCAGAGTCCAGGTACCATGACATGTTTTCCTTTTGTCTTTTGAGCCTTGATGGAGATCTGCAACAGGAATTATCTTTTCCTTAGGTACCCACATTCTTTTGGGTCCTTTTGGGTTAGTTCTTCTCAAGTTCTGATTGAACTGAGGTTTAGCATAAGATTTATCATAAGATTTTCTAGATTATGTAGCAACATATTTCTTGGTGTGTGTTATGTGGAAACTCTTAGAGTGAGATGTGTGCTTAATATCATGAGAATGGCCAAACTTGAACTGTTCATACAAAGTTTTGTATTTGATAATCATCTCATCAACAGGTTCAAGTTTATATGGGGTTTCACTCTCAAAGCCTATGCCTATTCTCTTGTTTCCACTTACACCATATATCATAGAGGCTAGCTGACTTCTCCATATACCTCTAAAAAGAACTTTCTGAAACTTAAGTCATATTCCTTCAGAATATTATTAGTACTTGAAATAGACTTTTCTGAACTAGAAGATGATTCGATATCTTTAGATAATTTTAAAACTTTTTCCTTAAGTTCAGAATTTTCTATTTCAAGCCTCTTAGTTTCAGATGCAAAGAGCTTTTTGAGCTTTTTGTATTTGATACTAAGTTGACTTTTAACTTCTAGAAGTTCAGATAAATTGGAAACAAGGTCTTCTCTAGTAAATTCAGAAAATATCTCATCAAAGTCTGAATCATAAGTAGACTCGTCAATAGCGTCAATAGTTGCCATCAGTGCTATGTTGGCCTGCTCATCTTCAGAGTATGACTCTTGATCAGAAGAGTCTGAGTCATCCCATGTAGCAATAAGACCTTTCTTCTTTTCAAATATTTTCTTGGGCTTTTCCCTCTGAAGCTTTGGACATTCATTCTTGTAGTGTCCAGGCTCTTTACATTCATAGCACGTAACTTTCTTTTTGCTTGATCTTCTGTGTTTAGAAGATTCTGTTCTTGAAGTTCTTGAACTTTCTCTGCTTGCTTTTCCAGAGTTGATTTACTCTTATGGATATCAGAGACAGTTCATCTTCTTCTTCTTTTTCTTCTGACGCTGACCGGTCAGATTCTTCTTCCTCATCCTGAAAAGCGTTAGTGCATTTTTTATTATTAGATTTTAATGCAATAGACTTACCTTTCTTTTGAGGCTCGTTTGCATCCAGCTCGATCTCGTGACTCCTTAGGGCATTTATCAGCTCTTCAAGAGACACCTCATTCAGATTCTTGGCTATCTTGAAAGCAATCACCATGGGTCCCCATCTTTTGGGTAAGCTTCTGATGATCTTCTTCACATGATCAGCTTTGGTGTAGCCTTTGTCAAGCACTCTCAATCCAGCAGTCAGAGTCTTGAATATTGAAAACATTGCTTCAATGTTCTCATCTTCCTCCATCTTGAATGCTTCATATTTCTGGATTAGAGCTAGAGCCTTGGTCTCCTTTACTTGAGCATTACCCTCATGAGTCATCTTTAAGGATTCAAAGATATCATGAGTTGTTTCTCTGTTTGTTATCTTCTCATATTCTGCATGAGAGATAGCATTTAACAATATGGTCCTTGACTTGTGATGATTCTTGAATTCTTTCTTTTGGTCATCACTCATAGCTTGTCTCGTGATCTTGACTCCACGTGCATTCACAAGATGTGTGTAACCATCCAACACTAAGTCCCATAAGTATATTAAAAATGTTGGTTACATAAATATATTAAAAATAAACATTTTTCTAAGAAAGCCACTAAATTTGGTTAATTTTGATAAAAACCAATTTGCATATATTAAAATTAATATTTGTTTTTTAAATACAAATTAAATGAAAATGACTAATTATTTGTTTTTATTATTGTTAAATTAATTATGTATTTAAGTTCAATTATTAATTTTTATTACATGAAAAAATATGTATTTATTGAAAAAATTATAACTTTTATGGTGACTGTGAAGCAAGGCAGAGAAACTCATTCTCTATTAAGTGTGAGGGTGTGTGGTCAATTGTTATCCCAACTAGATTTGACTGCGGGGCGAAGAAGGTTTAGGGAGGCGAGGACATGACTAGTAATGTTTAAATCCGTCCTGTCCGCCCCATTACCATGTCAAGTCATAATGTTAGATAAAAGAAAATTCATTAACATTATGATTTAATTTACATGTTATCTCGGTAAGTTAAAGATAATCGTTTTGAAATATTTCACATATAATAAATTAAGCTAATGTTGTTAGTGATTTTAATCATAAATAACTTTTTTTGCATAGGATATGCTTGTAGCTGCAACAGATACTACATCAGCCACATCAGTTTGGGCTATGGTTGCCCTAGTAAAAAATCCAAGAGTAATGAGAAAAGTACAAGAAGAAATTAGAAATGTGGGAGCTAAAAAAGATTTTTTAGATGAAGATGACATTCAAAAAATTTCTTATTTAAAGGCAGTGATTAAAGAAACACTAAGAATGCATCTACCAGACCCACTGCTTGTGCAAAGAGAAGCACGTGAAAAATGCACTATAAGTGGATACGATATTCCAGCCAAGACAATATTGTATGTGAATGCTTGGGCTATTCAGAGAGACTCTAATGTTTGGGAAAATCCAGAAGAATTTTATCCCGAGAGATTCTTAAATAGTTCTATAAACTTTATTGGACAAGATTTTGAACTAATACCCTTTGGAGCTGGTCGTAGAATTTGCCCAGGTTTGCCTATGGCAGTTGCCTCATTGGAACTTATCCTTGCTAATCTTCTCTATTCATTTGATTGGGAAATGCCACAAGATTTAAAAAAGGAAGATATTGATATGGAAATGTTGCCAGGGATCACTCAACATGAGAAGAACCCTCTTTGCCTTGTTGCCAAAATCCCTATGTAGGTGCATCTCTTTTCGTGTAATGTTGTTATCTTCAAATTTAAATAAAAACATTATTTACTTTTTATGCCTCAACCAATTTATATTTGGAGCATTATTGCACAAAATCTACAAGTCTATGATTTTACCAAATTGTATAAAAGTAGGTGTGTTGATGGAGTTGGTTGTTGTTGATTTATGTCTCTCTCATGTTTATGATAGTGTAAAAGAGGTTATGTGTGTTAATTTAAATTTTTTAGCATAATTTTGTTATAATTCGATTTTTATGATTGAATTTTGTGTGGATTATGTGTCATAAAATTGTGTTTATGTCCATTTGGATAGTTACCTCATTCTTGTGTTTTGAAGGATTAAACATAAACTTAAAATCGATGAAATTGATGATGACAATATATGATTTTGTTGATGCCAATCTGTGATATATTGATTTTTTTGTTTTAATTATGTTAAAATTATTGTATGTCGAATTCTAAGTGTTTGGCTTTTTATAGAATTGAAATCGGAGCTCCATAAGTGCTCAAATGAGGGAAAATTGCAAAATAACGTTTTTGGGTTTTGGGCACTGCTACGAGTCGTCGTAGTCCCCTGGATTTTGTACTGCAAAATCATTTTGAGCGTAACTTGAGTTTAATGACTCTGTTTGATATGTGGTTCGAATTGTTGGGTAGATGACGCCAAATACTATGTTATTATCATTATTGAGGTTTTGTATGAACATGAAAAATATGAAAAATATGTGTACTTGTGATGTGTTTTAGGACATGATTATTTAATAGTTATATAATCATGGCTTGATGGATACTGTGTGAATTATTATAATGAGAAAAATAATAATTGAGTGATTGTATGATTATTAAATGATGAATTATGATTATATATGTGGGTTGTGAATGTTGTGATTATAGTTATGTGCAGTGAAAGTAATTATAATTGTTGTGTTGAGGTGTGTAGTTCAAAAGTGGGGACTACTGCTAATACTATTTGGCATGATGTTTATGGTTAGATGGGGAACCATAAACGTGTTGTTGTTGTGCACAATATTGAAGGTGCGAGATGAAGGAGTGAAAAACACTTAGAAAGGGGGGATTGAATAAGTGTAACTTCTCAAAATGAAAGATAAAAACAATGAACACAATTATTTTTATCCTGGTTCATTGTTAACGAAACTACTCCAGTCCACCCCTGACAAGGTGATTTACCTCAACTGAGGATTTAATCCACTAATCCAACTGATTACAATGTTTTTCCACTTAGATACCCTATAAGTCTTCTAGAGTCTACAGATCACAACTTGATCACTCTAGGAAATCCTTTTACAATCAATGTAAAATAAATGTTTACAAGAGTTTAACTTGCTTCTAAAAAGCTGTAATCACAAAGTGATATTTCTCTTAAGATTCTAGTTCTTAACACACTAAATATTACAAAGAGTTGTGAGGTTGAAGATGAAGTTCTTTTTGCTTTTTAGTTTGACAGCGTTTCTGTATAATTCCGCAAGTGTGTTGTATGTTGCTTCAAGATGGAACTTCTATATATAGGCACTTGAGAGGAAATGATCGTTGGGAGCATTTAATGCTTTGCGTGAATAGTACAACGCCGCATTTAATGTTTCACACTTTTGTTAACTACCTCGAGTCATGCTTTTGCGGCTTTTACTGACTTTGCCTTTTGTAGCTTCTAACGTTCCTTTTGTCAGTCAGAGATTTGACGTTATAGCCTTTTGTACTTTCTTTCTTCTGGACTCAGAATGTGATGAATAGACGTTTGAATTTCAGAGTCTTCAGCTTCGGTGCAGATGCAACTTCTGTCTTCTTACTTGAAGTGCTTTGAGCGTGATACCATCAGAGCTTCAGAGCTTCTACTTCTGACTGCCATCTTCTGATGCTTTCCAGTTCATGTTACGATTCTGCAGGACCATCTTCTGATGTCTTGCCAGACCATGTTCTGATGAAGTCATCCAGAACTTCTGGGTCAGTGCTTCTGAATGCTGACTTGTGCATACTCTTTTATACTTTTCCTGAAATGGAAAACATAAAGGATTAGAGTACCACATTCTCTTATACAAAATTCATACATAATGTTATCATCAAAACTAAGAATATTGATCAGAACATTTCTTGTTCTAACACGAGAAACACAAGAAATGGAGGTTTGAATTGGGTTGCACCAAATATAAACTTTTCGTAACATACAACACAAGGTTAACAAGTGAATAAAAATAGATGAACCTAATTTTTTTATCCTAGTTCACTGTTAACGAAGTTACTCCAGTCCATCCGCCAAGGTAATTTTTCCTTCTCATTAAGGACTTAACCCACTATAACAAAACTAATTATAGACAACCACAATGAACGTAACCATTGTCTTCTTGAGACTCTCGACTAACACTAGTCTCTCAAAGAAACAACCACAATAAGCTAATGATCAACCTTGCTGACAACCCCAACAAGTTCAGCTGATCCTCATCGTGAAACCACTATGACCGCAACCACAATCTTCTCGAGGCATCTGACTAACAGTTAGTCCTTCAAGGAATCTATCAACCCATGTTGATTACAAGTGTCTATTATAAAGATGCTTCTAATAAGCAGATTACACAATGTTAAAGTACAAAAACACAAAAGTGTTAATAAGTAAAATACGATTAAAATCTATTTGCTAAAAATATAAAACTATACAAAGAATTTCTCTAACAGAGTTTGTACAGCGCTTTGGTATAGTTTTGTAAAACTGATTCGTTGATTTCAAATTCTCCCAATGGCTTCCTTTATAGAGAGGGATAGATCCGTTGGAGGATATATTAGGAAACGCAAAGTATAGTTGTAAAGTCCCCAACGGTCATGGTGGGAATGGTAGATAACAAGTATAGGTTGGAATGTCCTTACGCCACCCTATAAGAGTAGAGGTCACAGTTTATGTTAGTACGTTTATGCTCACCATCTCGTGCAAGCCGTTTTTGATCTTACAAGTCTTCAAAGGCTTCTAATTGTATGTTGATTGAAGCATTTTATAGATGATCAGAACTTGAGTGTTTAGAACCTAAGTATTTGAGTCTTCAGAACCTGTTCAGTATAACATTATCTTCAGAGTCTTCAACACTTGGTTTTCAGAAGGGATGTCTTCAGAACTTGTTCAACAAAACCTCGTCTTTAGCATCTTCAGAACATGGGACACAAAAACAAAGCTTTAGAAGGTGTCCAAACCTTCCTTTTATAAGTCACAATCAGAAGCTCTTGTACTAACGTTCCTTAGAACCGTTGTAGAAGTAGCATTCTAGAATCTTGACTTCCATTATAACACAACACTAGTATTCTTCCAGAGTGTTAAGTTCAGAACCAGAACCTGATGATGTCACACGCCTTATTACCAGAGTCAGAACCTACAAGGCAAAATCCACACACTAGAAAGAAACCGTTAGTGTATATAATTATTCTTTAAGATAACATTTAAAGTTATCATCAAAACTTAAGGCCAGATGCAAAACTAATCTTGTTCTTACAAATATTATACGTGCATCATGTGTGTCGTTGTTGTGAAAGAGGTGAGTCACGAGTTCAGATGAGGGGGCTCGGGGTTCAAATATTGTGACCCAGTTCGTATGAAGAACCTTTGTTGAGTTGGTACAACATGCATAATATCACTGTGTATCGTATGTCTCATTACATATTTGTATATGTTATTGTGTAATGGGTGTGATTGTGATTATGTTAATTGTGCATTGAATGTGTGATATGTTGTGTATTTATCTACCCTTGCATTCTTTACACCATTTTATATCAAAGTTTATTTCTCACCCCCTTTGCTTAATGTTGTCCACCATGGACATCTTGCAGATAATAAGGAGTAGAGTTTTGTTGCTGTGAGTGGAAGATAGCATGTTGGAGCTTACTTTCTTTTATTTCTCGTTTATCGCACTTTAGTTGTTTTATTGCTTTGATTCGTAACACTGGGCGGGCGTACTTTATGATTTATTTTACTTTGAGTTGTTGTTGTGAGAATTAGATGCTATAACTTCTGATGTTTGAGTTGTATTGATGTTAAGGGCATTTTTCTACAATTGAGTTTAATTTTTTTATAAAATATGATTTATTATGAGACTTATTTGATTGATGAGTTGCTTTATTGATTAATTCCGTAGCGATGAACATATGTAAAGGCGAGCATGTCATAACAAATGTTTATCATATGATATGTTTTATTGAAAAGTGTTAGACGATGATCAGTGCATTTTGATGAACATTCTTCTATGTTTGTACTTATACATTTCCATGGTTTGCTTGTCTTATTTTTGTATTTTATAATATTTTTATATTTTAATTTAATTTTGTTGTTATTTGATTCTCGTACTTATTTTTCAGCTTTAGCAGTCTGCACGGAAACGATCATAACTGGAGCTCCGGGAATTCGATCGACGCGTTCTAATAATCTTCAGAAAGATAAGAGAAAGAGCTACAATTATCGTATTGGAGTCGAAGTCAGATTCAGAACGCATATTTTCCAGAATTACGTTTGAAGTTGCAGCAATAGTTTTTTATTTAGTTTGGGTCATATGTATTGGGCTGGGTTATGTATTTGACCCAGTTGGGTTGTAAACCGTTTGGTTCTATCTAGTACCTAGGTTTGGCCGTACAATTGAGGAGTCACGTTTTTTACTATTCAAAAAATTATGAGGCAAGCTTGTACAAATTCCATGGAGAACTAATCCATCTGAGTCGATCTACCGTGTTCAGGTTCTAATACTATGAGATTACTATAATTTTACAATTTAATTTCTATTCCTTTCAATGATTTTTTGTATTCTTGTATGCTTAATTAAATTGTATGAAATATATTGATTCAATTTGGTTGATTGTGTGATCCTAACATAGACATGTTATGTTTGCTTAATTCGTACCGTGTCTGATCGATCGTGTTTGCTTAATTCATGATAATTTATCCCGTTTGCTTAAATCGGACATTAGGATCGCACATCTCACAAACCTCACCGCGCTTGTCATTGAGTTTGTATCCAAATAGGAATGGAATCTGCTTAGGATAGTGAAATTATAATAATCGATGATTGGTAGGAATCAAATCGGTAGATTGGCTTATTTTATAATCACATTTTTCAAAACAGCTTATTTCAATAATCGCTTTTGATAATCACTTTTTCTAATTCGACCACCAATCCAAACCCCCCATAAATCGATTTTACTTTTGGTTAATATAATAAAGAATCCTCGTGAGAACGATACTCGAGTCACTTGTCGCTATCTACGGTTTTATTCAAAATAACTCGTTTTTGACCCGTGCGCGGTAGCGGATTACACGACATGTTTATGATGAGATGTGTAGACACTCTACATGTGACTATTTGTTTATAGTCGTAATATTACACGTTAGGGTTTTATTGTATTACATGCCACGATCGCTAAAGACTTCCCGGGCTCCCTAAGCGCTCAAAAAACCTTGGGAGAAACTATTTTGGGTCTGCCACAGGCCTCAAATAGCTGAGGCTTAACTCAATGCAAATCCACTCCACATGACTCAATGTATAAAAGTAATCTCACACTGGATTCAAGATACATTTTTGCTGATCTCCACCTTTCACTATAATCATCTTGAATCTTGAAGTGACTTAGGCGTTGAAGTGCTAACCTTCTAGTTCCAACCTCGCGCCTGCGTATCAGAGATCAGCACCACCGATTCAGGATTCCTCACCACCGACTTAAACTATTTCAGGTTCCAATACGGAATATATTTATATATAGGGCATACCTAGTGAGAATGAGTAAGTTATATGAGAATGTATAAGAACATCATATTTAAAATAGAAAGGTTGAGATTAAACCATAGTTTTCACATAATAATGTGTCATAAATTAAAAAAAAAAAGAGGGTGATTTTAAGAGGAAAGAGAAATCAATAATCAAATTTTAAAAAATATTTTAATCACAACCATTAATTTAAATCCAATGGTTGTTATAAAATCTGACACATAATTTATACAACCTAAGAATCTTTGCAATTGAGTTTTATCTTTTAATTCGTCTGGAAATTTACTAATAAATTCCAAAGATCTACTAATGGGGGTATACATGCTTTGGGAAATATCAAAACCCAAAAATCTTAACTTAGATTGAAATATATTAAGTTTTTTTCTGATAACACTAAACCATTATCCTTAAATATCTCATAAATTGGTTCACATGTTGTATATGTTTATTTATAGAATCTGAAAATACTAATATGTCATCTAAATAGATTATAGTGAAGTGAGAATAATCATTAAATATAGTGTTCATAATATTTTGGAATTCAGAAGGAGCATTTTTTAATCCTAAAGGCATGACATTCCATTCATAATGACCAAAGGGCACCACAAAAGTGGTTTTATATTTATCTTCTTCTTTTAATTGTATTTGATAATATCCTGATTTTAGATCAAACTTTGAAAAAAATACTTTTATTATGTAATCGGTTTTTCAAGTCATTTTTATTAGGTATGGGATACCTAATCCATTGTAATGCTTTGTTTAAACGTTTGTAATTTATTACTAACCTAGGACTTCCTTTTTCTAATTCAGAAGCATTAATAACATAAAAAGCTGAGCAGCTCTAAGGATATTTACTAGGCCTAATCAAGCACTTGTCCAAGAAATATTTTATTTCTTTTTTACAATAATCTAAATGTTGTTTATTCATTTGTATTGGCCTGACTTTAGTAGGGATATTTACTTCCTTAAAGTCAGGTTCGTTTGGCAAAGAGATAGTGTGCACTTTTCTTTTCCAGAAAGCATTAGGTTGTTCTGAACAAAGATCCTTTATAAATTAATTATGTATATCTTTAATTTTTCTTGAATACTTGGAGATTGAAATTGATCTTCTATCTTTTTATAGTGTATTTCTTTATTAATAGAATTAATTTGTTTCTTTTTATTGTTAATTTGATTAATAATTGATATAACGTTACTCTGCACAGAGTTAAGATCTCTAATATTAGGTTGTTCTAAAAATTCAAATTTAACTTCGCGCCCTAAGTTATTAGTGGTTATAGTTGTATTATTAACGGTGAAAGGTTAGAGTAAAGCTAGTAAAGGGGTTTATAAAATGATGGACTCGTGAATATTTCTTACTAAAAGAAAAGAGGTTCGATAACAAATTTGATATTTACATATTTTAGCACTAGATAATTTATAATAAACTTGTAATTTATTACCATTAGCTCCTCGTAAGGATTCTTTAGTATTTTCGTAATATTGGGTTAGGATCAACCCTTCTTGGATGCAATTTAAATCTGCTCCAAAATCTATCAACGCAATTAATTCATAAGTTTTATCTTTAACAATGAGACTTATTTTACTATACCTTTGTGTGATATTAATTTTTCTATTTTGTTAATATAGCCTTCCTTATTATTCAAAACAATAGTTTCTTCATTATTTCTGATTGAGCTAGATGAGACTAATAAATTTTGATTAAGTTGATTTTGAATAATCGTGTTTCCTTCTAATTCTAATAGTTTAATTTCTATCTCATTATCCCAGGTTTTTAGAATTCTAATTTATTTTTTAAATTACTAATTTCTTCTTGTAAATCTTTAATAGAAACAGTCTTTTCAACTGGTTTCTTAAATAGATCCATAACATTTTTAAATTCTACTTTATGAATATTCTTTTTAGAAATATCATTCTCGTCTATAATATTTTTAACTTGTCTCATGCTTTCTGAGTCTTCCATTTTGTCTAATATTCCTATTAAGGTATTAGCTTGATTAATTGTTAAAACATTAATTCTTTTGTTACAATTATCACAATTGCAGAAATCTAGACCTAAACATTCATCATAATCTGAATCTGAATTTTCTGAATTATTAATTTGATGTATTTTCTCGTAAAATGATTCTTCAGAGGATAAAGAGTTTTCTTCCTCTGAGTTTAATAAAATATTACTTAAAGTAGCTATTAAACTTTCTTTTAATTCTTCAGAAATGTCTGAGTTACTTAGTTGATTAATTTTTTCTTGAACTTTGCATTTATTAGCATAATGACCAAAACGGCCACACTTATAACATTTAACATCTTTGTCTCTAGGTTTAGGTTTATTATTGTGTTTTTTATAAGGTTTTTTACCATGATTTTTCTTGTAAGGTTTTTTATAGAATTTTGAATTGTCTTTATAAGATTGCTTCTTATGATAATGAAAGTTTTTTCTTCCTTTAATAACAACGTTTTTACTCTTGGGTTACTAGGAGCTTTTAGAGGAGTAGCTCCATATTGTTTGCAAAATGATCCCATTCCGCGCCTATAATTACTAGCCTTTTCATTTTTAATCTTGTTTTGTAATTTATAGTGTGTAAAAATTTGAATATTGTCATACCCTAATTTTTGACCCCCCTAAGATGTCACATCTCAATTTAATCCATTAACTCAAAGCAGATACCCAGAGCAGTCACATGTTCACCAGGTACTAAAATTAGGGTTTTCAAGGATAGGAAGTTCAGGCAAAGGACCAATCAATGAGTGAAATGTTCCTCAACACAATCATAGGGATCAAGATGTTTCATCCATCGATCTATGATCTTCAATTTCCAGGCATCAGGCCTCAGACCTATCCAGGTCACCAATCTAGGGTTTTGAGCCCATCAGGGACTAAAATCAGGGCTCACATTTGGGAATACTCACAAAGATTCAAAAAATGATCCAAAAGGCCCAAGAATCTTCAAATGATCCCTATCTCAAGATCCAATGGAAGTTGTACTTCAGTTCAAGATCCACAATCATCAATTTCATCTGGTCCACAATTAGGGTTTTTTGACTTGATTCACCTGAACAGTTAACTTTTGATCAGGACAAAACCCCATGGCCCAAATCATAGCTCAAAATCCTCTAATAATTCAATATGATCCATTCATATCATTCATTTAAGGAGGAGAGCTTGATTCATCAAAAATCTCCAAAAAACTCAATTCAAAGGGAAATATCTCAAAACTTCAAGTACAAACTGAAGAAAACTTCCACCATGAAAGTTGTAGATTTTGGTCCAATAAACAAATTTGTCACATCTAATGATTTTTCAAAAATCAACCATTTGAGAGATAAAGAGCTTCACAGTGCATACAAAATCCTAAAATGTTGGAAAACCCTAATTTTCTCCAAACTTTATGGGCCATTTTCACCCATTTCCTTGATGATTTTGAGGAGATACAAAACTAATGGATTGAAGTACATCCTCCAAGCTTTCCAAAAAGTCTTGGATCATCTCCTAATTCATATTTTTCAAGGAGTTATGCATGATCAAAGTAAGGCATCCAAAGGTGATTTTCAAGGCATGACCTACTTTGGTTTTTGCCAATTTTGTGTCAATGCTCCCACCAATTGGTGCCTATTCTTTCATGTGATATCATAAGGGAACATGTGGAATCAAATGCATTATTTGCATCAAGATTGGAAGAGATTCAAAAATTCAATGCCATGTGATTATGTAAACATTACAAAATGGAATTTTGGTGAATCATCAAGGAACGTTCTCCTAAGCCAATTAGAGGCTTCTCTGCATAAAAAATGATCCCTAAAGATCAGATTAAATCAAGGGATGGGGCTTTGGATCAAGAGGAATCAAATTGCCATCATTGCATTTGAGATATTTCACATTTCTTCATGGCTAAGCTACTCTCCAAATGACCTCATCAAGCTCACTTCACTCCCTCACTACTCTGATCCTTTTGCCTATAAATAGAAGGCCTCATTTCAATTCAAAATCACACCAAAGCAACTTGATTACTTGCTTTCCACGAATTCTCTCTCATTCAGTCATTTTTCAAAAGTTCATGGGGTAAGGAAGGCATTTATTCACACCAGGGCTTAATCATTGAAATTGAGTGTTCTAATATCTCAAGGAGGGTTAGTAGAAGTGATCCAAGTCCTTGTTGGAGTTCTTAAACATTATAATCAACACTTCCATCTTTAACTAGGAAATGTCATCATGTTTCTGCATGCATAAAGATCATTAGCCCTCAATCAATTGATTGAATTCATACATATATGTCATTTCAGATTGAATTATCATTTTTAGGGTTCTTGATTGTTCATACGAGTAATTTTGAGATACACTTAATATGAATTCAATTAAATGCTACCATCATATTCGTTGTTCAAAAACGAGTGGATTTCATGTTTACATCTCTGCAAATGGTTGAGAAATGAGGAAGATGGAATTTCAAATTTTGAGTGATGAGAGGTTGAAGATGAAGATGGCCATGGCGCGCCATTTTCTGAACTTAAGGGAAAAGTTTAAAATATATCTAACTAAAGGCGTGTATTAAATGAATACATCGTTTTCCCTAGTGGCCTCCCATGCGCTCTTAGTCTCCTCTTGCCTCAGGTCTGGGGTTCGATCCCCCCTCAAACCTTTTGTTTTATTTTCATTTTATTACACTTGTTTTTGACATAAAACCAAATGGATTCCCTTCTCTATCAGTACACGCACGTGGCTCATCTGGCTTTGTTTTGAGTTGTTCATTCCAAGGGCGTGGGTTCAAGCCTTGGTTGGCCCATCCCTTATTCTTTACCACTATTTTCTTCAATTTTTCTTTGCAACTTCATTTAATCATTTCACTAATCAAATTAAGTCATTTTCACTTGATTTTTCACACACTCTTTATTTATTATACCTATTTTAGGAATATTCAAAAAAATCACAAAAATATTAATTATTTAAAATATTTTTATTAGGTTTTAAATGGTGTAATTTTTAGGTATTTTTAATACTTTTAAAAATATGTTTCCTTTTGATTTTCAAAAACCTAACCTTTTTGTAAATATTTTTGTGAATAAACCCTAATTATTTAGGTCTTAATTAAGTGTAGACTCTGTCTTTTGCCTTATTTATGTTGTTTCATCTTTCAAAAAATGTTTTCTTCAACTCCCGATTAAACAGACAGTTAGGGTTTTCAATCAACAAAACCCTACATTTTCCAAATCAATTTCAATATTTCAAATCTCTTGGGCCTCTCCCTGAGTATAAGTCCCAACCCCTTTTCATTTTCAACTTTCAAATACATACAGTTCATTTTCAAATATTCACATGGGCCTCTACCTGAGTATAAGTCCCAACCCCCCTTTCAGTTCACATTACTTTCACTTCAAATCAATTACAGTTCAAATTCAAATATTTCAAATCTCCTGGGCCTCTTCCTGAGTATAAGTCCCAACCCCTTTTTCATTTTCAAATCAATTCAATTTTAGTTCAGGTTCAGTTCAGTTCAATTTTCAAACATCAAAGTTATTTCAATTATTTTCAATCAAATTCTTCAACTATTTTCATTTCAAAACTTCAATTTCTTTTTCAAATCTTCAACTTCATTTTCAAATCTTCAACTTCATTTTCAAATCAAACATTCAACTGTTTTCTATAAGACATTCAACTGTCTTTCAAATAAAGCATTCAACTGCTTTTCAATAAAACCTTCAACTGTTCAATAAGGCTTTGTATATACATCTTTGAGCCTCCTCTTCATCCAGGTAAGTGCTTATAAGCTTTCATTTACTGCTTTCATTTATTGCTTTCAATAAACCTGTTCAATATAACCTGTAAATATATACTGTTTAATCAACCTTAGGACAGATAAACCTGTATATATATATATATATATATATATATATATATATATATATATATTATAGGACTATGACCTAGGATTGAGAATGACTTCGTAGTGAAGGCTCTTTCCTATTAGAATGACATAGTTTTCCCTCAAGATGAACTATTCCCTGTGAAACATCTTGAAAAAAAGCCTTAGAACAAAAACAGGGCACATCCACCTAAGAGGAATTATTCCCGGTGAAACCTCTTACCCTCTTGCTTAGAGCCAAATTATTCAAGCCAACATAGCTTCCTTTTGTGCTATAACAAGGACCCTCGATGTCCCTCAACTAGCCTCCTTTTGGGCTTATAATGCAAGGACCCACAGGCTTCTTATAAGCATTCCCTTCAGCTTCCTCTTGAGCTTGTATACAAGGACCCTTTAGGCTTCCTAAAAGCATATGACAGGACTTTAGTCACCTTTACCCATGTGAGAAGCCAAATCCATAAAATTCACAATCACAATCATTCAAGTGTTCAAATCACAGTCATTCAAGTATTCATACAATCTCAGTCATTGAGTTTTCTCCCCTGCAGAGCAATAGACATGGAAAGTCTTAACTCTCAAACATCTTCAGTCATCTCTAGTTCATTCAACCCTTATGAATGAGAGACATGGACAGTCTCTGTGACCTATCTCCTGTTTCTCCAAACATAGTCCAAAGGATCTCAAATCTCTTAGTTCATTCCTTCAGCTGTGTCAAACCTCAGTTTCTTCCCTACTGAAGATATAGCCACAACCTTGGGCTTTGTAGAAGGCAAAAAATAGTGTCTCCCTAGCTATAGTCAGCCACAACCTTGGGCTTTGTACAAGGCAAAAAATCCCTTTTTTACAACAAAAAGATTCAAACCCTGGGGCCATCCCTCAGAAAGAGTCAAAAGATTCAAACCCCCTGGATCTTTTCCCCCCAGTAAGAGCCAGCCACAACCTTGGGCTTTGTACAAGGCAGATAAACACCCTTCATTCGGTTAATTCAATTATTTGGGCCTCTCCCCACTGAGTCAGCCACAACCTTGGACTTCGTACAAGGCAGAATGTCATCCATCAAATTTGTCTCTCCAAGCAGAGTTAGCCACAACCTTGGGCTTCGTATAAGGCAAAAAAACTTCACCCTCCAACAGGAAATAGATACAAACCTCCAGACTTTCCAATAGACAGACAATAAATCCCCAGCAGGATTAGCCTCAATCTTGGACTTTGTACAAGACACAAAAACAACTTTCATACAAAAATACAATCCTTCAAAACTCCTCACATAATATGCCTCAACCTTGGGCTTTGTGCAAGACACAAAAACCTCAAACAGCCTTTCATATAATCTTCAGCTGAGTTAGTGTCATGTCTTAGGCTACACATCCCCTAAGCAAGCCCATTCAGAAACAAGAGTGAATTGGTCTCCTACAATCCCCAGAGAGTCAATCTAAAACCAAAATCGTATTTGTTCCCCTCAGAGAGTCAAACTCACTCATACTGGACAGAAATAGAACCTTATGAGCCCATATCCTCAATAGAGTCAGCCTCAATTTTGGGCTTCATACAGAACACCTACCAAAAACCTTTCAATCAAACTTGTTCATAAGAGTGAAAAGCCCCTAGAAAGGGTCAGCCTCCAATCAAAGTTTCATAAGAGTCAAAATCCCCTGGAAAGGGCCAACCTCCAATCAAATCTTCATAAGAGTCAAAATCCCTTGGAAAGGGTCAGCCTCCATCAAATCTCTAAATAAGAGTAAAAACCCCTAGAAAGGGTTAGCTTCCATCAAACTTTCAAATGAACCAAAACCCCTGGAAAGGGTTAGCCTCCACCAAAACTTTCAAATGAATCAAAACCCCCTGGAAAGGGTTAGCCTCCAATCAATACCTTCAATAGACCAAAACCCCTAGAATGGGTCAGCCTCCATCAATAAATCCTCAATGAGAGTATCCCCAGTAGGTTCAACCTCAAATATGTGCCTTCATCCATCAATCTCTTCTCAATGAGAGTATCCCTAGTAGGGTCAACCTCGATTCTAGACTTTCATCCATTAATCTCTACTGAATAAGAGCATCCTCAAAGAGTCAGCCTCAATTCTGGGCTTAACACAGAACACATGTTTTCTTCAGTCAAAACCATCAATTCTCCAATGGAATCAAATCTCCAACAGAGTCAGTCTCAAACTGTCAGTTTAAGCCTCAAGCTTGGGCCTTTTACAAGCCAATCAAAGATCTTTCATATAGAAGATAGACATGATTTATCTCTACAAAGAGACATTTCTCCTATTTTTCCATATTCAAACATACAAACATTTTCAGTTCACTTTCAAAACTTTTCTCCCATTTAGGTGACACATGAGGCATGCTCTGAGGAACACAAACCCAGACTTGTTGCCTCTCCTTAAACTGGTTGAGAATTGTTCTTTCATTCAAGAGACTGTGACTGGCATACTTGTTACCTCCAAGTAAGGTCCTTTCTCTTATGAAATGAACCTCCTTTCCTATTCACTTCAAATGTTTGTGGTGGAATAGCAGAAATATCTGTCTATAAAGATGACTACCTGTCTCTTTTCTGTAAACAGAGATCATTCAAGCTTCAACCTTGAGCTTTAAACAAGGCACCTTCAAATTCAACCCATTTCCTTGATTAGTTCCCCATAGGCAAAAGGTTCATAAGGAATCTTTGCGAGCAAACAAAACATCAAAAACATTCAGTCCATATGTCAATCTTCAGTTTATTTCCTCTACTAACACAAAGGAGAAACTTTCCTAATAATCAAGCAACAAACAAACAAACATAAAATGCATAGATAGTAGAAAGATTCCTGTAGAGTACTACGGATACTTAGGGTGCTAATACCTTCCCTTAGTATAACCAGCCTCTCGGACCTCAGAAATATTTATTAGGTGAAATCCCCACACCTAGACAACTTAGGGTAGATTGAGATCTTTTTCCCCTTCTTATTGGTTTAGGATAAATTAAAAGTTCGTGTGGCTAGGAAACACTCCCCCCAAGGAAGGTTGTCTTTTCTTCCAAATTTCGCGTGAAGAATTGTGCGTGTCGTTTCTGAAAGAAAATAAAAAAGGAAGATGTTAATGTTTCCAAAAGGCATTATTATCAGGACATCTCTCCCTCTCCTTTTTCGACTGCTACAAATACCAGTTTCAATAACATAGTTAATTAATTCTCCTAAGGTTAATGTCTGGTATGAGATTATTCCCTCAAAAATTTTTTTAATATTAATTCTTACCTTTTATGCAAATAACCTAGGTAAACCACTAATAAATCTTTGTTTCCATTAATCTGCTGCACCATCCGACGTAAGATATAGTTTAGGCAAAAAATATCTATATACCACCTATAATCATACATGGTTGGACAATAAAAGCTTAGTAATTGGTCTCATGCTCTTTGTTGGAGCTTTAAAGGTTCCTACAAAGAACTTGGTAATAGCATATAAGAGAGTTGTAATACAGATCTCTTCATTGGATTCTGTTTGTATAGCTGAATCTATTTTATGTTTATCTTCTGGACTAAGGAGATTATCCCACCATCCTTTTAATTATTCTGTAAAGCCCATGACCAATATCTCTTTAGTATTTTTATTTGAATTCCTTTGAGTTTAAAGGCAGTGGCAGCCATAGTCATGTTTTGTATTGTATCTAAAACTTATTGTTCAGACGCACTATCGATGTTCCATTCGACAATGGATTCCCCTGAATAATTATTCTCTATAAAACTACTTCTCTCTTCAAATTGCACATCAGAAAATAAAGGCCTATGATAATAGTTTTGGGTTTGGGTCTTGGGGCTCTACCACCTATTTTGCTTACCATATTGTCATATTCTTCATCTCGAGATAAAGTATTTATCTCTTTAAAGCAAGTTCCAATTTATAAAGTTTTTAATTTAGTAACCAATTCTTCTATTTGTTATAATAAGATTTGTTCAGATCAATATTCTGTGTTTTGATGAATTTTGTATAAGATAATGTGGTACTCTAATCCTTTGCATTTTCCATTTTAGGAAATATATAAAGAGTATGCACAAATCAGCACTAAGAAGCAACTGACTCTGGAAGTTCTGGATGGCTTCATCAGAACATGCTCTGGCAAGACATCAGAAGATGGTCAAGCAGAATCAGAACATGAACTGAAAGCATCAGAAGAACGAAGTCAGAAGCAGAAGCACTGAAGTTCTGAATGGTATCACGCTCAAGCTCTTCAAAGTCAGAATACAAGAAGATGCTCTGCACCAACCTGATTGACTCTGATATTCAAACGTTGTTGTATACAAAATCTGAGTCCTGAAGCAAGTACAAGATGAAAGGCTGAAATGTCTAATCTCTGACTGACAAAAGGAACGTTAGAAGCTACAAAAGGCAAAGTCAGTAAAAGCAGGAAAAGCAAGGCTCGAGGTAGTTGACAAAAGTGTGAAACATTAAATGCAGAGCTGTACTATTCATGCAAAGCATTAAATGCTCCCAACGGTCATTTCCTCTCAACGCCTATAAATAGAAGTTCTGATCAGAAGCAAAGTAGAACACTTGTGCAAAATACTGAAACACTGCCAAAATCAAATCTCACGAACTTCATCTTCAACCTCACAAACTCTTGTAATATTTAGTGAGTGTTAAGCTTAGAACTTAAGAGAAATATCACTGTTGTGATTACAGCTTTATTAGAAGCAATCTAAACTCTTGTAAACATTATTTTACATTGTTTGTAAAAGGTTCCTAGAGTGATCAAGTTGTGATCTGTAGACTTTAGAAGACTTAGAAGTTTTCTAAGTGGATAACCATTGTAATCAGTTGGATTAGTGGATTAAATCCTCAGTTGAGGTAAATCACTCTAAGGGGGTGGACTGGAGTAGTTTCGTTAACAACGAACCAGGATAAAAATAATTGTGTTCATTGTTTTTATCTCACAAATTATTGAAGTGACACTTATTCAAACCCCCCTTTCTAAGTGTTTTTCTATCCTTCACTATTTTATGATTGACATCACGACCTAAACTCATTCCTTTCAAATTTTGGTTAGAAGGAGTATGGTATTGGTAAATAGGTCAGATAGGATCTAATTTTTAGTCTTTAACATCCTTAGTTTGAAGGATAGAGTTTTCTAATCTTTCTAATTTTTAAGACATAGTGTGAAGTATTTGGTTTGAGTAATTTATTTGACTATGAAGGTTATTAAAGTCTTTTTTATGATCTTCTGGATTATCTATAGATTTAAATGGCGAAGCCTGTATTTCTATGTTTTCCTTAAAAGTAGTAATCTTGATAGCTTCCAAAGGTGGATGAATTGACTCTATAACTTCTTTCCTAGAGGTTTTCCTTTTGGTACTTATCCTAACATTAGCATCTAAGTACATCTTAATGTAGCAACCTACCCTAAAAATTAAAGTTTTTAGAGTCGCCACCTATTCTACCAGGGCGAATAGGAAACCCTATGCAGTTAAGAGATTCGGGGTAAGATTATTATAATCAGGTCAAGGGAAGGTGTTAGGCACCCTTAACCCTTTCCTAAGGTTTGCATTGTAAGGTAAAGGCTTATGGCTAAAATATTCAGGTTAATAGCTAAAGAAGTGAAAAGGGTGAACGGAGAGATTCGAACCTAATGAGAATTTTAGGGAAGGGGACTCGCCTTGTTGCCAAGTGCCTACGTATTTCCTTAGGGAGAATCAGAGTCAACGTAGTTTGGGGCAGTGTTGTACGCCTTAGATTTGATATGAAGGTGTTTGAAGATATTTTGAGTTGCCTTGTCGTAGTTTTTGAAATGCCAAGTTCGCAAGGTATTTTGAATTACCTTATCGTAGTTTTGAAAATCGCAGTATTGAAGAGATGAATTTTGAGTGTTTTAAGTGGCGTACAACCCTGGTTTAATATGTTACCGTTAGTTGTGATGATCAATCGGTTTGATCACCATAGTTAACAGATTGAATGAAGGATTGCTAACCATTCTAATCGATAGATTCGATTATCACGAATAGCAAATGAGTGTGTTTTAAATAATTTAAATTATTTATTGTTATCCCCCATAATCAATAGGTTTGATTATTACACGATAACGAATTGAGTATGCTAATCATCGTAACCAATAGATTTGGTTAAAACCATTTAGCAAAATAAATGTATTTTATTATTTTATTTCTCACCAATGCGACTATTAGATATAATCGGATCGAAGAGAAAATTGATTAAGGGTTAATGTTTTTGCCAAATGGCCAGTGGGATTGAGAAAACCCTAATGCATTGATAACCTATCTAGGGTTTTTGTGATTTATAATTTAAATTGATTAGAATTAATTAAATCGAATAACGGGAAAATAATCGGGAAAATCCTAATCATTACCTTAATCCTAATTAAATTATATTATTAATGTAATTTTAAAATTAAATCATATAAAAATATTAAGTTTTGATTATTGACTATATATATAATATATAAAAGAAAACAAAAGAATAATAAAACCTGGGTACTGATCATGTGTGGTGAGAATGAAGGTCCATAGTATGCTCCATCACCCTGGTACGTCAGATCCAGGACATTGATGATCTTGATGGCTGGATGGAGAGGTTGCGCCATGGACTCGGACAGGTGCAGCGCACTAGATCTCAAAGCAAGAGTTTGCAATAATTTACCAAAATAAACGCAACCCATTGGGATCGAACCCCTGTCATGGAACGTCAAGACCTTAAGATCACCTTTCCACCACTTAGCAATTTTTATTCGATGGAAATAAAATAGATTATGAACAAAATATACAAACGGAATTAATTCAAAATCTAAAAAAAAAAGTCCTTTACGCGCCAAGCAGCCTGTCGTCTTCTTCCTTTGTTTTTTCTGAAAAAAGACCTTTGGCAACAGTTTTTAAAACGTATCCATATCACCTAACAATCATAAACTGAAAAAAATACAAACTATAAATCATATTGAAGGGCATGAATCAGTTTGGTTTGATCCTCTGAGTAAGATAATGGCCTCGATTTCGTCCAATTTAACTTGTATCGAATAATCCAAATTTAGAGCTACAAAACCCTAGTTATGGCAAGTCACGGTTCCTGCGATTAAACTCCAATTGAATTATCCCAATAGCTTCAAAACATCATTCTAAACACAGCCACATAATCAAATCGTATCAACTACGCATGTATATACGAAATTGAAACTAAAAAAATAACAAGCATAAACCGTGAGTGATGGGACTCGATTCTGCACGCTTTGATCGTAGGTGATGATCGATATGGCTCCAGGAAGCACCAGGGGATTGATCGGAATACTCAACACGCCTTGAAACAACCCCTAATTCCCAAAACGAATTCAATTTTTTTCTCCTATTTTTTGAACTCGGTTCAGGTTTCAGAGGGCACCAAAATCCCCCCTGCATCTGCAATTGTTGTTAGTTTATATATGATTGAATTAGGTCAATTACTATGCAGAAAACACTCTCCAATCCATCCCAAAATATTGCCCATTGATGTGAAGATATTTGATTGAAACTTTTATCAAATATTTCCAAAAATGCTCTTTTCTTGCCCTTGAAGCTTGTGGACGAATTTGGACCAAAAATATGGCATTTGGATAGTTAGATTTGATTGTAAATAAAAACCAAATCAAATATTGCATATTTCTTCCATTTATTTTGATTTAAATCATGTTTTAAATGAATAAAAATTCACTAAAATTATAATAAAAATCATATAGTCGTAGGACTGAGGTTGGAGCTTCTTAGTAACCTTATAATCCAGTTTGGATCATAACAAGATAGGCCCATTTGCAAAAATATCCATTTTGAACCTTATTCGCTTCACATTTTCCATCCAAAATCGACCAACTTTGACAAGGCATATCTCCCTCAATTTTTAAGATATGAAGGAGTTCTAGGACTTTTTGGAAACCTCAAGATGTCCTCTACAAGCCACTTTGGAACATATTTTTCATTTGATACTCCATGTGAAAGTTATGATCAGTCAAAGTTGAGTTGACTTTTCCTATAAAAAAACCCTTAATTTGAACCTTTTGACTTTGTTCATTTCTGAGTCTTTATTAATGGATCATGATCAACCTTTGATGGATAAAACCTCAAATACTTGATGTCGACCAAAAGTCTTGAAGTTTGACTGTATTTCGACTATAGTTGACTTTTAGGTCAACATAGTCGACTATTGATCGTCTGAGCCATTGAGTGAGCAATCCTTGAAATCGAAGCTTGACTTTTGGCATGGAGATGCTTTAAGACATATGAGACACCTTGAGATCCATTTGAGGCATTAGAGATTCAAACTCTTTTGATAAAGTGTAAACCCTAATTTGGGATAGGAGAGAGTGACTTGAGAAAACCCTTGAACCTTGAGTCATTGAAGATGAAAAGAGGAGGGCAAATTTTGGGGTATGACAGCTGCCCCTGTTCAATCTTCTTAAACTTGAGGAGTCAGATAGGCATGTCTGCCTATCGTGATCTAAGGGTAGAAGATGATTGAACACTGAAATGCCCCGAAATTTGCACTTGTTGGGAACAAGTTCCATGGGAGATGGGCTTAAAGATGCAATCCAGGGTAGTTACCCCTCTTTTTTCTTTAGAATGTGACGCAGATTCCTTTTCGAAGGAACCACGTGTTTTGATTGTAGCATGGCCTGAAAAGGCAACCTTAATCTTATGCCATGTCATGATGCATGTGATGTATGATGCATTATGAATGAATGAGGTATACAATTGAATGATGCATGACTATTAGTTATGTTAGTTGAAGTATGTTAGTAACCTTGGAAAAGAAAAATAAAACCCTTGTTTGTTATTGATGAAGTTTTGGAGAAGATCACAGCCGAGGGATTAACGTGATGAACCCACTTGAGGAACCCTTTGAAAAACCTTATTGTATTTTGAGGGAGATCACTGCCGAGGGACTAACGTGATGAACCCAATTGAAGAACCCTTTGTAAATATCCTTTGTAAAACCCTTTATAATTTTGGAAGAGATCACTGACGAGGGACTAAAGTGATGAATAAACGTAGCTATCAATAGCGACGACTCGCAGTTTGTTGTGTAGAAGATAGTTAACTTGCTATAGTTCTAGCAAGCTTTCGCAGTTTTTGAAACCCCACTTACTATAGTTCTAGTAAGTTTTCGTAGTTTGTGTAACCCAAAAGGATCACTTGCTATAGCTCTAGCAAGCTCACCTGCACCACTAGGAATCACTTGCCTTGGTTCGGACATGCTTACCTGCACCAATAGGAGTCACTTGCCCTTGTTCGAACAAGCTTACTTGCACCAATAAGAGTCACTTGCCCTTGTTCGGACAAGCTTACCTGCACCAATAGGAGTCACTTTCCCTGGTTCGGACAAGCTTACCTGCACCAATAGGAGTCACTTGCCCTTGTTCGGACAAGCTTACCTGCACCAATAGGAGTCACTTGCCCTGGTTTGGACAAGCTTACCTGCACCAATAGGAGTCACTCGCCCTTGTTCGGACAAGCTTACCTGCACCAATAAGAGTCACTTGCCCTTGTTCGGACAAGCTCACCTACACCAATAGGAGTCACTTGCCCTGGTTCGGACAAGCTTACCTGCACTAATAGGAGTCACTTGCCCTGGTTCAGACAAGCTTACCTGCACCAATAGGAGTCACTTGCCCTGGTTCGGACAAGCTTATCTACACCAATAGGAGTCACTTGCCCTGGTTCGGTCAAGCTTACCTGCACCAATAGGAATTATTTGCTATAGTTCTAGCAAACATACCTGCACCAATAGGGATCACTTGCCATGGTTCTGGCAAGCTTACCTGCACCAATAGGAATTATTTGCTATAGTTCTAGCAAACTTACCTGCACCAAAAAGATCCACTTGCTATAGTGCTAGCAAGTTTATCCGCATAAAGTCCTTGACGGTATCCTGTAGATGTATGAAGATGATGCTCGCGACTCGAGGGTCATAAAGAAAATGATATGTTTAGGAACTCACGACTCAAGGGTCGGACGTTCACGACTCGAGGGTCGGAAAACAAACCAATCACAACACGAGGGTTGGGAACTCACGACTCGAGGGTCGGAAAACAAACCAATCACAACACGGGGGTTGGGAGCTCACGACTCGAGGTTCGGAAAACAAACCAATCACAACACGAGGGTTGGAAACTCACGACTCGAGGGTCGGAAAACAAACCGATCACAACACGAGGGTTGGAAACCCACGACTTGAGGGTCGGAAAACAAACCAATCACAACACGAGGGTTGGAAACCCACGACACGAGGGTCGGAAAACAAACCAATCACAACACGAGGGTTGGAAACTCACGACTCGAGGGTCGGAAAACAAACCAATCACAACACGAGGGTTGGAAACTGAGCTTTTTGTAGTATGTGAATGCACTAGATGATATGCATATGTATGTATGTTGATGCTGATGTCAATCCCAAGATTTTATCTCCTTATTGAACCTATTTAAACCATATTTGTCCCTATACCACGGCTATGCTTATGCCGGCTTGGTAATGTTTATGTACGTGGATAATGCTTAAGCTTATGTATATGTTGATTGATGTAACGAGTGGAACGAAATAATGTCTTCTATAAGACTACCTGAAAAGGTTTCTGGGATGGATATGAAAATTTGTCTTAAAAAAGACTACCTGGAGAGGTTCTTTGAAAGGGTAAAATTTATCTTAAAGAAGACTACCTGAAAAGGTTATTAGCAAAGGATAAGGAATGTCTTAAAGAAGACTACCTGGAAAGGCTGAAAGATGTCTTTAAAAGACTACCTAAAAATGTTCTTGGAAGAGACAATGAATGTTTTAGAAAAGACTACCTAGAAAGGTTCTTAGAAAAAGAATGTCTTAAAGAAGACCACCTGTAGAGGTTCCTAGAAAGGATGACAATTTGTCTTAGATAAGACTGCCTGAGGAGGTTCCTAGAAAGGATCGTAAGAATTGTCCTAAAGAAGACTACCTAAAAAGGGTGTGGTGTAATGTATCAACCAGTTTATGTAATGCATAATTTATATGTATTTGCATGATGCTCCAATGATAGGTTGTTGATAACCAAAGCGTATATAGCTCGCTGGAGTTGTAGGTTTGTTTGATAAGGTGGGGTGTGATGCTAGCGCGACTTCCCAATCCCTGTTTTTTTAAATTTTGAAGATCGTAGTTAGGAGAAATATTTGTTCGATGTTGTAAAGTGTTAGAACGCCTTTTCCTTATGCTGTGAGCCTTGCCCTAGTTTGGCTTTTTGAAATACTCCACGCCTTTAACCTTTTGAGGTTCTCCACGCCTTTAACCTTTTGAGTTGTTTACCTTATGGATTTGATATCCAATGCCCCAATGTTTAGTGGAAAAGATGCCTATGATCTCCAAACCATGAAGGAAGTGCCCCGAGAAATAACCTTGTCATATGCTGCGACGTTTAGATTGAAGGGTATATGCTCTTGATCTCTAGGATATGGAGGGCTATCTAGAGTGTTCTATCCTTTTGAATTTGAATTCTTCCCATGTTTGACATGCCCCTGATTATTATTGCTTTGAGATGTAACCCAAGTCGATTGAACCTTTAGGATGAATGCCCCTAGTTAATAGGATCCTTGATCGCATGCCCCTGTAATCCTTGAAATTTTGCCCCTGTTTAGGAGAACCCTTTGGATGTGGTTCCCCCCATTTAAGAGTCTTTATTAGAGATGATCGCCTTTGATTAAACCAATTTCGAGATCTCCTTGATGCTAAGTGTATATTCGTAGATGACGTTTGTACCCTTCGAGAAGTAACTCTAACGCAATGCGTACGCAAGTTTTGGAATCGAAGTCCGTTATGAATTAGGACTGGGTGATTAGAAATGAATGTTTGAAGAAGCGTAGTGATTAGAAATATTTTTAACAAACCTAGGAGTCAGTATAACAAAATCCTGCTTGATATGCTTTCGTAGTTAACCTTGCCTCAATTAGAACTTTTGAATGTTGTAACTTGGTCTGGTTCGTGGTTTAAGAAACAACGGATATAAGGCTCAAAAATTATTTAGCCCACCCCTTTCTCCTTGATGTTCTTCAAATCCTAAAAATTCGCTTAATCCAATGAATGTGCTTTGTTTGTAAGAGAATCGTTTCAGTTTAGATGCTGAGAAGAAGCCTTAGTAGAGATCCAAACACCGATGAGAAATGTTGTAAAGATCCAAGAATTAATGGGAAGCTTCGATGATTTAGCAGTCACAAGATTATCCTTTGTTGTTTTTTTTTGCCTTTGTTTTTATCCCTTATTTTTTCATGAACCAATCCCTTTGAGTTTGATCCATCGGGATGCCCTAATTTTTGCCTAAGTCATTTGTTTTCTTTCATGGAATTTTCCATTTTGACTTAGCGGGCGCTTTCCTCCTTTTGGATGTTCCTTTTAAAATATTGATCCTTGGATATTGATTGTTGTGACTTCTATATTGACTTTGATTTGTAAGCTTCGACTTTGATACATCCTCGATCTTGAATGATGTATTGAGGAAGAAGATGTTGTGAATGTTATCTCCATTGCTTCCTCAATCTTGGATGAATGCGAGGAAGAAGAGATGCTTGATCCATTGCTTTGCTTGATCCTTATGCTTGAACCTTTGCTTTGCTTGATCCTTGTTTGGATTGACTGATTCTCTTAACAACCAAAATACACCATTGAATTAATCGAAATCTACCCTGCCCCGGGTTGAAATCCAGGTTTATTTGAAAAGTAGAAAACAAACTCCAACTCCTGGCTCGAGGGGGTGACGAGGGATTAACATCCTTATATCTCCGCTGTTTACGAATCGAAACAATGCATGTACATCGTCGGCTCGGTCTTACCTTGAAAGAATACATTTAGCGAGATTTAGTTATTTGTATTCGTCATTCTCCTTTATGTTTTTTTAATACTCCTAAGTTTGAAATTGGAAATAGCATAGAAGTGTGCGAGTGGAAAGTCGTAGTAGTGAGCGAATGAAGCGAATGAATTGACTCCAAAACCTGTATGGTCATCCCATTAGGATTTCTAATCCGAAGGTACAACTTTTATCTTGAGTAACACTTAGCGATCGTAGGGGTTGAAATTCTGAGCATGACAAATCCTATTGATCCTAGGGACAATCTCCTTTGTAAATCCGTTGACCTTGTTTTACTCCTTAGTTCCTAGACTTGTAGAAGTAAAGGGTAATCTCGAATTCTCCTTACGCACGTCAAACCGGTCGGGAATAGATTGTTAGCGGTGGGTTTTCGTTGTTTCGGAACTTCATGAGTTTCCTTTGACTGAACCTCTTTTGCTTTTCCTTTAAGGATAGTATCACACCATTCGCAACCTTCAGAATTCGTAGATTGATAAGGAAAATCTATGAACCTTTTGCCCCTTAGTGGGGAGTTAACACTTGTCGCCTTCCCTCCATCGTAGCTATGCATTTTCGTTCAGGGTATTGCCCCATTTGAACTAACCCTTGCCCCCAATTTATCGTAGAGCGTCCTTATAAGTTTTTCTATGTTCATAGATGAACCCCTTTATGACTAGATACCCTTTGAGTGTATCTATGAGGGAACTTCTTTGTTGAACTAATCCTTGCTCGACGATAACCTTTGTTATATTTATAATCCTGTTACGATAAGGCCTGGACATGCGGATGGCATGGTGAAAGACATCCTCTTTTTCTTAGTAAGACTAAGATCATTCTCAATAATTTATCCTCCTTTCTCCATAGTTTGTGATCCTTTGATCTTTTTCGTGAGTCTCAGGAAATCGGCTACCACGGCAAGTAAGGATGCGGGCGAAGATAGAAATGCAAATGTAAATGTATGAATGCATGAAAATGCGAATGCATGCGTATGCGAAAGACCTCTTTTTTTTGCGTATATGGTGACTCCTTATATGTAATGCATAAGTGCGACATATATAATCCTAAGGATAACCTATGCGAATTTAGGGGTGATGTTATACCCTAGTGAAATACGTGCAAGCTAGATGTTATGACACGCCAATGGAAATCCCTTAGATTAGGGAGTACGCAGAAGGTAGCAACTGGTGACCGTTCAAGACAGTCACCAAATCTCATGGCCATCGAGAGGCCGTTCGACTTTTACCAATGAAGTTGTCCGTCGTGGGAAGGTTCTCTATGCGGAACACAACCTATCTAAGAACGATATCGAACGAAATGAAAATCCCTACAGGCTAGGGATGAAAGATGTATAGATGGAAATCCAAACCCTACAAATTAGGGGGTGCGCGAGAGCAAGCATGGGGTGACCGTTCTAGACAGTCACTAGATCTCATGGCCATCGAGAGGCCAATCGACGTATGCTAACTAAGTTTTCCTTCGTGCGAAAGATGCGATCTTAGAGGTAGAATCCCTTACCGGCTAGGGAATGCGTAGATGTAAGGACGGGGTGACCGTTCAAGACAATCACTAGATCTCATGGCTATCGGGAAGCCAATCGACGTGCATAAACTGAAATGTCCTTCGTGGGAAGGACATCGCCTTGTAAATAGAATCCCTACAGGCTAGGGAACGCGTAGAAAAACCTGCAAAATTAAAACGCAAGACATTCGCAGTAGATAAATTGCACACATGTAATAAGCACATAAGCACATAAGCCCTAAGTTCATAGGTTCGGCATGACGGCTTAGGGGGGCTACCCTTCCCATTGTTATGTTCTAGAAGGTCTCATGGGGTCGTTCGTAGCCTCCGATACTTTTTGTCTCTTTGGATTTTAGAACAACATATTTATCCATGAGGTTCAAGTTTTAGGGGTAGGTTCCCAGAGAGATCAGCTAAATACCAAGTCCAGCCCTCAACAAGGTCAAGCCTCGTATAAGACCTTTCCGGATATTTAACCCACTCTGAGTGGAATTATAATAAGACTCGTAGGCGATGCAATTCCCCTCTGGTCTTAAATATAATTCCCACTCTTAGGTTTAACACAATTTAAATATCCCTGAAAATACAGTAAAACAAGTAATTACATAAACATTTAAAAATTACTGTAAAATAAAATTACTGTAAATAAAACCGTAAATAAATAAGTAAATAAATTAAATTAAATATTTATATAAAAAAATAAAAAAACCTAAATCCTAATCCACAACCCTAGTTTTGGCAAATTAGCCAAACCCTAATAGTTAACCACAAATCTAAATAATTTGCCAAAACCTAAACCCGGCCAAAACTAGGAGCATAATAATTCACCATTAGTGTTGTCCCCAGCAGAGTCGCCAGCTGTAGCAACCTGCCCTAAAAATTAAAGGTTTTAGAGTCGCCACCTATTCTACCAAGGCGAATACGAAACCCTACGCAGTTAAGAGATTCGGGGTAAGATTATTTTGAGTTACCTTGTCGTAGTTTTTGAAATGCGAAGTTCGCAAGGTATTTTGAATTACCTTATCGTAGTTTTGAAAATCGCAGTATTAAAGAGATGAGTTTTGAGTGTTTTAAGTGGCGTACAACCCTGGTTTAATATGTTACCGTTGGTTGCGATGATCAATCGGTTTGATCACCATAGTTAACGGATTGAATGAAGGATTTATAACCATTCTAATCGATAGATTCGATTATCACGAATAGCAAATGAGTGTGTTTTAAATAATTTAAATTATTTATCGTTATCCCTCATAATCAATAGTTTTGATTATTACACGATAACGAATTGAGTATGCTAATCATCGTAACCAATAGATTTGGTTAAAACCATTTAGCAAAATAAATGTATTTTATTATTTTATTTCTCACTAATGCGACTATTATATATAATCGGATCGAAGAGAAAATTGATTAAGGGTTAATGTTTTTGCCAAATGACCAGTGGGATTGAGAAAACTCTAATGCATTGATAACCTATCTAGGGTTTTTGTGATTTATAATTTAAATTGATTAGAATTAATTAAATCGAATAATCGGGAAAATAATCGGGAAAATCCTAATCATTACCTTAATCCTAATTAAATTATATTATTAATGTAATTATAAAATTAAATCATATAAAAATATTAAGTTTTGATTATTGACTATATAAATAATATATAAAAGAAAACAAAAGAATAATAAAACCTGGGTACTGATCATGTGTGGTGAGAATGAAGGTCCATAGTATGCTCCTTCACCCTGGTACGTCAGATCCAGGACATTGATGATCTTGATGGCTGGATGGAGAGGTTGCGCTATGGACTCGGACAGGTGCAGCGCACTAGATCTCAAAGCAAGAGTTTGCAATAATTTACCAAAATAAACACAACCCATGGGGATCGAACCCCTGCCATGGAATGTCAAGACCTTAAGATCACCTTTCCACCACTGAGTAATTTTTATTCGATGGAAATAAAATAGATTATGAACAAAATATACAAACGGAATTAATTCAATATCTAAAAAAAAAAGCCCTTTACGTGTCTAGCATCCTATCGTCTTCTTCCTTTGTTTTTTTTTCTGAAAAAAGACCTTTGGTAAAAGTTTTTAAAACGTAGCCATATCACCTAACAATCATAAACTCAAAAAAATATGAACTATAAATCATATTGAAGGGCATGAATTAGTTCGGTTTGATCCTCTGAGTAAGATAATGGCCTCGATTTCGTCCAATTTAACCTGTATCGAATAATCCCAATTTAGAGCTACAAAACCCTAGCTATGGCAAGTCACGGTTCCTGCGATTAAACTCCCATTGAATTATCCCAATAGCTTCAAAAAATCATTCTAAACACAGCCACATAATCAAATCGTATCAACTACGCATGTATATACGAAATCGAAACTAAAAAAAGAACAAGCATAAACCGTGAGTGATGGGACTCGATTCTGCACGCTTTGATTGCAGGTGATGATCGATATGCTCCAGGAAGCACCGGGGGATTGATCGGAATACTCAACTCGCCTTGAAACAACCCCTAATTCCCAAAACGAATTCGATTTTTTTTCTCCTATTTTTTGAACTCGGTTCAGGTTTTAGAGGGCACCAAAATCCCCCCCTGCGTCTGCAATTGTTGTATGTTTATATATGATTGAATTAGGTCAATTATTGTGCAGAAAACACTCTCCAATCCATCCCAAAATGTTGCCCATTGATGTGAAGATATTTGATTGAAACTTTTATCAAATCTTTCCAAAAATGCTCTTTTCTTGCCCTTGAAGCTTGTGGACGAATTTGGACCAAAAATATGGCATTTGGATAGTTAGATTTGATTGTAAATCAAAACCGAATCAAATATTGCATATTTCTTCCATTTATTTTGATTTAAATCATGTTTTAAATGAATAAAAATTCACTAAAATTATAATAAAAATCATATAGTCGTGGGACTGAGTTTGGAGCTTCTTAGTAACCTTATAATCCAGTTTGGATCATACCAAGATAGGCCCATTTGCAAAAATATCCATTTTGAACCTTATTCGCTTCACATTTTCCATCCAAAATCGACCAACTTTGACAAGGCATATCTCCCTCAACTTTTAAGATATGAAGGAGTTCTAGGACTTTTTGGAAACCTCAAGATGTCCTCTACAAGCCACTTTGGAACATATTTTTCATTTGGAGATTTTATCTTGATGATATGACCTTTGACAAGAAACTGCTTTTGGTTAACCTTTGAAAAGGACCTATAATCTTTTGTACCATATCTCTCAAATGAAGCATTTCTGGCCTTGGCTTGTGAGAGACAAAGTTTTAGAGAATCCAATTTCCTTTAGAATAGGCTTTGGTTGGGAAATTTTTGATACTCCATGTGAAAGTTATGACCAGTCAAAGTTGAGTTAACTTTTCCTATAAAAAACCCTTAATTTGAACCTTTTGACTTTGTTCATTTCTGAGTCTTTATTAACGGATCATGATCAACCTTTGATGGATATAACCTCAAATACTTGATGTCGACCAAAAGTCTTGAAGTTTGACTGTATTTCGACTATAGTTGACTTTTAGGTCAACATAGTCGACTATTGATCGTCTGAGCCATTGAGTGAGCAATCCTTGAAATCGAAGTTTGACTTTTGGCATGGAGATGCTTTAAGACATATGAGACACCCTGAGATCCATTTGAGGCCTTAGAGATTCAAAATCTTTTAATAAAGTGTAAACCCTAATTTGGGATAGGAAAGAGTGACTTGAGAAAACCCTTGAACCTTGAGTCTTAGAAGATGAAAAGAGAAGGGCAAATTTTGGGGTATGACACTTAACAGCAAATGGGTTTTCTATCTCTTCTTCTAAACACATTAATTCGAACCAGGTAAATAAATAAATATTAATTTAATGTGTTTCTAAAAACCTATAAAATTCTTACAAATACATTTGAGTTTGATCTTTAGAGAAAGTTGAGAAATACCAATTTTTCTTCTCTAAATTGTATATTGCCTCAAAATCAGCTTTAATCCAATCTTTATCTATGACAAACGGTTCATCTTTTTGTAATTACACCTAGTATTTGTGATTCGGTTGGAGAAGGTGACCTAGAGGTTCTCTCCGAGTATATTGGTTGAGGAATTGTAGGAGCAAAGTTTACTCCTGCAAGATTTACCCTAATTGTCAAATTAACCGAATGTCTATCACTAGACAATGACCCAATGCTGCTAGGCTGATGATAGTGATAAGATTATCTTCTATTCATCCTAATTCTGACTGATCCATCAATATCTTGAATAACATCTCTAATAGTTATGGCCTCAATCTTTTCAGATTTAACCACATCTTATAATATCCATTCTTGAGGAAATTTTTCTATAATTTCTGAAGCAGTTAGTATAATTGGAGTCATAAAATTAGATCTACTAAGATTTTCTTCAATAATAAAAGCTTCATTCCTTGGAGTAGTTTTAATTGATTTAAAATCATAATTAACATTAGAGACTTTGTAGGTAATTCTACTAATAACATCTATATTAGCAACTCCAAGATTAAAATTATCACTTAGACTTTGAACATATAGAACCAATGAGTTCTTGGTGAATTCGTCCGCTCAACTCATTGAGTAATTGGGATGACAATTAAAATAAACTGGATCATCATTAAGATTTGATTCAACTATAGCAATAGTTGAGCTATGAAAGTCTTTAACTCTAGTTCCACGTAAAACTAGCAATATAGGTGTGTTTAAACCTAGTTTATGTAATGGTTTTTGTCCTGGACCGGCCCAATCATTTCAATTGGGCAAATCCACTCTTTGGCCCAAGGCATTCTGGTCTATACACGTGACAGCCTTCCCCAGCCCGCTCCGGGAAAACACAAGACACAATCGGGCACGCTGAAGCCTCGTGCTCGGCAACGGCTAGTTATTCGCATTTCCTGGCCTAATGCCAGGCATGGGTCCCCAAAAGATGGAGTCCTTTTCCACATAACAGCCCTATAAACAGCCCTCTAACCCAAAATCTCTCACTCTTCTGTTGTATCTTGTTGTCCAAACACTTACTTTGGCATCAGAGTGCCTTGCAGGTACAACCACCTTTTTTCTCTCAACCGTCCCAGAGTTCAAGCTTCACTGTTGCTGGCCATCTGTTCTGCTCGTAAAGATCAGTGGCGCCGTCTGTGGGAAACCATCAGCTCCCCCGTTTCTTTTCTTGCATTTATTGATCCTTTCTTGCCCCTGCAAGAATTCAGAAACCAAAGCTCTCATTCAAATGGCTGGCAATGACGAAGACTTCTCTTCTCTAGATGCAACTATGATCAACAAGAACGACATCTCTATCGTCGTTCCTCAACCCAGAAACTCTACTCCACACCTTCGTGACGGTCTCACAGCATCTCCCTCCCCGGAAGACGTCCGCGACAACACTATCCATCACCTCGGAGAAAATAGCGGTAAAGACAACCACGAAGCAGTTCTTGAGAACCCTTTCTCAACCAAGGGTCCGACTCCCCCATACCAAACCATGGCTGTCGTCTTAGCCGCCCTTGCGCAGACAAACGCCCTAATCCAACAACAGAACGATCGGATCGGAGCGCTTAAACAAAAACGTCGTTCTAAGACTCCCCCCGGTCACAAACCTCGCTCCCAGTGCGAGGCCATCACCGCCCTCGTTCCCCCTCTCCGAGGGAGCATGCGGGTCCCGCTTCCAAGAAAGGACACAGCGACCATCGCTCCAGACACCATTTGCAGTCTCCCCGATCGAAAAGAAGATCTAAGTCGCTTCCCGCAAGACACGACAACGACCGCAGGCGACAAAAGCAAAGCCGCAGCCGGTCCATCACACCCATCCCCAGTGACGAGGAAGAGGAGCGTTAGGGCCCGCTGTCCCACGCCATTTAGGAAGCACCCCTGCTGGTCGGTCTCGACAAGCCCCGACGATTGGGCACGTATGACGGGACAACCAACCCAGACGAGCATATCGAGAACATCAACGCCCTCCTAAATTACAGAGGAGTACCGGGAGCAATCAAATGCCGATTGTTTCCGATCACGCTGCGCAAAGGAGCCGTGACTTGGTACAAGAGCCTTCCCGACGAATCCATCACGTCGTGGAAAGGGCTCAGAAAGCTTTTCTCCCAACACTTCACGGCTTCCCGCAGACATCCAAAATCGGAAGCCTCCTTGGAGGCCATCATCCAGGGGAAGGACAAATCACTCCGAGCCTATATTGAGGGGTTCAACAAAGAGGCCGTGCAGGTGTCCACAACAGCCCACGTGAAAAGTTCTTGCTCGAACGAGGCCTCAGACCACGTTCGGATTTCACCAAAATCGTCGAGATCGAGACGTCGGCCACTTTGGACGCATTTTTCCTCAAAGCCCAGGCGTATATACAGTATGAGGAAAAAGAAGCCGCTCACGCGGTCCGCAACTTTAAACAAGAAGAAAATACCAAAGGCGTCCGTCAAGACGATTCCCGCTAGGGATCCGACAAGAAAGAAGAAGACAAAGGTCGAGAACCTAAGGACTACAAGGGCCCGGCAGGAAAGTTCCGGGAATACACCACACTGAACACATCCTGGGAGCGCATCCTGAACGAATGCGCGAACGCCGAATTCCAAACAGGCAAGGTCCGCTTTCTTGAAATTCATGCCTACACGGCCAAACACTGACAAATCAAAGTTCTGCCGTTTCCATAAAGGCCACGGGCACAACACCGAGGATTGCATCCACCTGAAGAATGCAATAGAGATATTGATCAGAAAGGGACACCTGAAAAAATACGCTAAGAAACAAGAGGCTACCAAGGAAGCCAAACCGGTCGTCGAGGAAAAGCCAGTAGATGATACGCCCGCCATGCAAGTGGCCATGAGTATCACCAGACCAGAGGACTTTTACCTCCCCGATTGGGCTAGAATGTCCTCCCCCCTCTCTTCTCACAGCCCATGGGAGCTCTTCCCCTCCGACATGGTCATCTCCAGAGGAGGATTCAGCAAACTAACCGTCGGATCTGTAAAATGGAAGTTCGACGAGCTAATTTCAGCAAACTCGAGCAAAGCCTCTACTCTCAACCTCGCCAAGATCGGCTCCTCCCCCATTACGTTCTACAGGGAAGAACTGTCGGGTGGCTCTCCCAACTCCACCATCCCTCTCCTCATTCGGGCTCGAATGGCCAACTTCAACGTGCGCCGTATTTTGGTCGACCAAGGAAGTTCGGTGGATATTATAAACTCCTAGCTATTTAAAACGTTACAGCTGGACGACCGCCACCTCACGCCCTACGTAGGCTCCGACCTACAAGGCTTCAATGGCACTGTGACGAGACCGTGGGGATTCGTCGAACTTATTGTCTCGGTTGGGTCGGCAGAAAGCGCAAGGGCCGTCAAAGTCCAGTTCCTGGTCATCGATTGCCCCTCGATCTACCAATGCATCTTGGGATGATCCACACTGGCTGAACTTTTTAGACGATAGGACTGGTCTAGAGGGGGGTGAATAGACCACCTTTTTCGACTTAAGAAAATTTTAGCTATTTGAAACGTGACTTCCCTGAATCACTTAATCGTCTAAGATGATTATGTTATCGGGGACCGGATATGTGCACTAAACCAAACGGATGAAAATGTCAAGTGATGAATTACGTTTTAACGAATATCTCGATTGTCTCAATTACACATTATATGGTATATTACTCACAATGAACGTTTTCACTAAAATTTGAACAAAAATTTGATCGAGTAATTTTATCGAACACTTGGTGATCGATATTTTACCTAACCTTAGTTTTTGTTCAATAATGGAAATAAACGAAAACAAGTGAAAATACGATAAAGTAAAAGCGATAAGGAACACGATATTTGTTTAGGCATTTCCTCTATCGTCCTCGCAGGAGTACATTTGCCCCTAATTTCAAATGAAATTAGGAAAGTTTTATTTGATTGCAAAATGTTTAACAAGGATAGAAAGCACCAATCACCAACTACACACATGTAGTAAAATTGAAATACAATTCGATCCTCCCCTTGATTCAAGTCGAATCAAGTCAATGTCTAAGATCTTCACGATCAAGACCCCGATCGTTCCTTTCTCAATCCTCCGGTTGTAGCAAGTTTGTTGAGTAGATCTTCAATCTCTCAAACCCTTATGCACGGCTGAATTGATTACCAAAGCGAATCGATCGTCAAAAATCTTCGAACAAAATCTTTGATGAGGATGGAAAAACCCTAAGGTTTTATACAAGAAACACCCTTAACAATCTTCACTCGAAAAAGATGAATGTCTACCGTCGAATCTCGAACAAGACAAACTCTACCGTCGAACCTTATCAACACACGTTCCTTACTTCGATCGAGAAAGATGATTATGTGTGATTCTCGATCAATAAGCGAAAGGTTGAAGATGAGAAGAAGCTGAGTCTATATTTCACGTTTCTTGTTGTTTTTGCTTGAGAATGATCACTTGAGTATTTATACCACATATAATGCATAGACCAAAATGAACACAGCAGAAAACCAGAATTATTAGCGACAGGTCGACCTGCTCTCTGCATAGGTCGACCTATGTAATGCTTTGCACCTGAAAAATGAGCCATGTGTGACACTTGCGTCGACCTAAAGGGTCGGCATGCGCATTCCCGTGAATTCCCCAAAAGGCCATGCGTCGACCTAATGAAGCAATGCGTCGACGCATTCTATTCTTGCACTTGAGCAGCCAAAATTTGATGCGTCGACCTGAAGGGTCGGCGTGCGCATTCCCGTGAATTCCTCAAAAACCCAATGCGTCGACCTATGAAGGTAATGCGTCGACGCATTCATCCTTCACTTGACTTTCTTCACAAAGGGCTTGCAATAGCTCGACCTATGATGTGTGTGAGTCGACCTATTGGTGTTTAGTGGCCAAAAATGCTTGTCTTGGTTGCATGTGCTTGATTTTTATGTTGCCACTTAAGTTGCGGTTGATTCACAATATTTTGACAGCATGAAAACAACACCTTGCCCTCACATACTCCCCCTTTTTGATGATGGCAAAATTTGTGAATCTTTGTCGAGGTGTTGCTTGTTTGAAATGCATGCTCCCCCTTTCTGTATGCTCCCCCTTTCTTGGTGCATTTGTTTTCCATTGCTTGTTGATTCACTCAGTTTTCTCCCCCTTTGACAACATCAAAAAGAGACATAACTCAATCTTGATCATTTCTAAGCCCTTTTGCAATCATAATCATAAAGCACTCATTCACATAAAACAATGCTTAATGATAAAATAAACGGCAATATAACATAAATAGCTAAACGATAATGAGCACATAGCTCAATTCAAATTCTTACACAAACACAAAGTACGGTAGAATTATGTCCAGCAGAGGATAAAATTAAGTCACAAAATACAAATAAAATGTTCATGACAGTATGGAAATGTTGAATGCAAAGAAAATCAAAAGAGAACACTAGGCATTTGCATCATCATCTCCTTCTTGAGCCGATGGTGGTGGTTGAGCCGAATGAACTGGAGGAAATGGGTAGTGTTGCATGAAGGTACTTGTGAAGGAGGAGATTTGGTTGCTCTGTGCATCCATCATACCATAGAGCGTGTTGTACCTTTGCTCTTGAATTGTGGAGTAGGCGGTAAATTGAGCACCTTGCTCAGTAACACGAGTGGTTAGAGTGGTTAGGCGCTCATTCATCAAAGTTTGATTTTCAATTTGTTGAAGACGCATAGCCTCCATCAACTGTGTAATGTTGGAGCCGGCAGTTTGAGCATCCACATCTTCATCTTCATATTCACCTGCAATATCCTCCTCTTCCTCAATGTTCATTTCATCCCCATCTTCTCTATTGAGATCCGGATTGTTGCCTCGTAGAACAGCACCATAGGCACCCGTGGCGCGATTGTAGAAGAATCCCATCATATTCAGTGTCTTCTTTGTGAATTCTTGGTCAATGGATATGGTCTTCTTTGGAAGCCGCTGAGATGGAATGTTGACTTTGTTAAGCACCCATTGGATGAGAGATGCATATCCAATAGCGGTTCCTCTACCTGATTCCTTTAATTCAAACATATGCTTCACAATAAAATGAGGCCAATTGACCGGAATTCGGCTCTTGATCAACCAAACTAAGTACACTTCTTGTTGGTCAACACGAGAATATCCACCTTGTTTAGGTCGGATGATGCGTGCCACAATCCATTGTAGAATTCTGTCAACAATGTTTAAGAGACTTGTGGTAGCGGACCGAGGAAACAAATTGCTTTGAACTATATGGTCAGCATGAGGGCGCCTCAACATGTTGTTTATAGCAACATTATAGTCAAATTGAGTTAACACATTTGTATCAGTTACCGTGACGGCATTCTCACAAAGTGGAAATAGACCCAATTGCCTCCAAGTGTTGTCGGTGATGGCGTATGTGGTTGTACCCATCTGAAAGTTGAAGGAACTACCTTGGAAGTGTCCTTGCATACCATTATAGAAAACCCTTACCAAGTCCTCATTGTACTCATGGCTTAGTTCAAGAAAAGTGCCCAAATTTTGAGCCTCAAGCAGTTCCATTACCTGTTGAAGATGAAGTCTTCGTAGAGTTCCTGTGAACAGCATGAATTGTTTGATGACTTTTCGGTTTCTGAAATGGGAAGAGTAGGATTTCATAAGAGCATCAAGAATGAGGGATAAAGCATCCTCTACTTCAGGTTGTTGTTGAGAGGAAGAGTCTTCTCTGCTTGCTCTCTTTCTTAGTGATTTGTGGGAAGCCATGGATGAGTGAGAGAGAGGAGATAAGTGATGCTTAGGGTTTTTGGGAGAGGGTCGGCGCAAGAGGAGAAGGAAGATATTGAAATTGCTTTGTGTTCCCTTTTAAAATGTAACCTAATTTTGAAATTCTGCGAACGATGCGTCGACCTATGCAGTGGATGCGTCGACGCATTAGCCTTAAATTTTTAAAATTTATTTTTGAGTAGGTTGACTCACATAAAGAGTAGGTTGACCTAAGGCTTGCAAATTTCAAAATTTGGCTATATGCAATGAATGTATGCATGTTATGACCAAATCTTGCATAGAATAAACATATTGATGAACACATTTCAACTTTATCATAGTGATACATTACCATGAAGTGAATTTTAAGGTTGAAACGATATTATCTTTACACAAGGGAGATGAGAAGCAAGCCCTCACATATCTTTTAATGAACACTTCAAACATTGTGAGAGCATAGATAATGATAAATAAAGTATATGCAACTACTCATACTTGCAACCTATCCGATATATCAAGGACGCCAAGTTCCCTACGGATGTGAAAGAAAAGGGCTCGGTAGCTAGTGGTTTTGTAAAGATGTCGGCAAGTTGATTTTTGCTATCAACATGCTCAAACACTACATCACCCTTCTCAACATGATCCCTAAGGAAATGATGTCGTATTTCTATGTGTTTAGTGCGAGAGTGTAAGACCGGATTTTTGGTTAGATTGATAGCACCTGTGTTATCACAAAAGATAGGAATATGATCAAGCTTGACATTGAAGTCAAGTAATTGTTGCTTGAGCCAAAGTATTTGAGCACAACAATTACCAGCCGCCACATATTCCGCCTTGGCGGTTGACAAAGCAACGAACACTTGTTTCTTGCTATGCCAACTAACCAAGGAATTTGAAAAGAAGTGACATGTTCCAATAGTGCTTTTCCTATCCAATTTTCACCCGGCAAAGTCGAAATCGGAATATCCAACCAAAGAGCAATCACTACCTTTGGAGAACCATAAGCCATGCTTAGTTGTACCTACAAGATACCTAAGTATGCGCTTAACAGCTTTTAAGTGAGACTCCTTGGGACATGATTGATATCTTGCGCACATGCATACACTAAACATAATATCGGGACGGGAAACGGTAAGGTAAAGTAGGTAACCGATCATACCTCTATACCTTTTTACATCAACCGGCTTACCATGTTCATCCCGATCAAGATTTACCGCGGTAGGCATAGGAGTGTCAATGGCCTTTGACTTTGCCATGTCAAACCGTTTGATGAGTTCTTGACAATACTTGGTTTGACTCACAAACGTTCCTTCTTTTAGTTATTTTATTTGAAGTCCAAGGATGTAGTTTAGTTCACCCATCATGCTCATTTCAAATTCTCCCTGCATAAGCTTAGAAAACTCCTTTACAAGAGTCATGTTATTAAAACCAAAGATAATATCATCCACATACACTTGAACTAATATTGAATGCTTTTCATGTCTCTTAATGAATAGGGTAGTATCAAATTTCCCTCTTGAGAAACCTTGATTAATTAGAAAATTGCTAAGCCGCTCGTACCAATCTCTAAGAGCTTGTTTTAAACCATACAAGGCACGCTTAAGTTTATAAACATAATCAGGATAATCAATGTTTTCAAATCCGGGAGGTTGAGATACATAAACCTCTTCATTAATAAACCCATTTAGAAAAGCACTCTTAACATCCATTTGATAAAGCTTAAAGTTTTGTGAACATGCAAATGCAATTAACAGGCGAATTGCCTCAAGTCGGGCGACCGGAGCATAGGTCTCCTCATAGTCGATCCCTTCCTCTTGGCTATACCCTTGAGCAACAAGACGGGCCTTGTTGCGAGTGATGATACCGTTTTCGTCTAGTTTGTTCCTAAACACCCATTTAGTGCCAATTACTCGATGGTCTCGCGGAGGAGGGACAAGGTCCCAAACCTCATTTCTCTTAAATTGGTTTAGCTCTTCTTGCATAGCTAAATACCAATGCTCATCGACTAATGCATCTTTTGAGTTTTTAGGCTCAATTTGAGAGACGAAAGAATAATAAAAACAAAAGTTACTTATCCTTGAACGTGTTGTCGCCCCTTTTGATATGTCTCCTAGAATGTTCTCCATAGGGTGGTCCTTCGAAGATTTCCATGCAAGAGGAAGATCACTCTTCTCGCTTGGTTGATCTTCTACTTTCTCTTTAGGTGTTTGATCCAATTCCTCTTCATTATTCTCAGGTAAGAGGGATTCTTTATCTTTCTCAAGCTTGGCATCCGGATCATTTAGTAAACTCTCAGTTGAGACACCTGCACCATTAAGAACACTACCTTTTCCGACAACTTTCGGACAAGACTCATCAAAAGAGACATGTACGGACTCTTCAACAATATGTAACCTTTTGTTGTATACTCTATAAGATTTACTAGATTGAGCGTATCCTAGAAAGATACCCTCATCCGCTTTTGCATCAAACTTGCCAAGACTTTCTTTTCCATTGTTTAGAACAAAGCATTTACATCCAAATACACAAAGGTGAGAAATGTTTGGTTTTCTCCCTTTCAAGAGTTCATACGGTGTTTTGTTTAGAATAGGACGTATCAAGATCCTATTCAGAACATAACAAGCCGTATTAATGGCATCAGCCCAAAAATATTTTGGAAGCGCATGTTCATTAATCATAGTTCTCCCAAGTTCTTCCAACACACGATTTTTACGTTCCACAACTCCATTTTGTTGGGGAGTTTGTGGTGCTGAGAAGTTATGATTGATGCCATGACTGCCACAGAACTCTTCAAAGAGATGGTTTTCAAACTCACCCCCATGATCACTTCGAATGGATACTATGTTCGTGTTTAATTGATTTTGAATTAACTTGGCAAATTTCTCAAATGCGGGGAAGGTGTCACTTTTGCTTGCTAAGAAAATCGTCCAACAATATCTAGAGAAGTCATCAACTATGACATACCCATAATAGTTTCCACCTAGACTTTTTATTCTAGATGGTCCAAAGAGGTCCATATGGAGAAGTTCAAGAGGTCTTGTAGTTGAAACAAGGTTTTTAGATTTAAAAGAGATCCTCGTTTGCTTCCCCATTTGGCACGCATCACATAAGTGATCTTTGGAAAACTTTATTTTAGGTAGGCCGGACACTAAGTCTTTTGAGACGATTTTATTTAGCAAATCAAAGTTGACGTGAGCTAAACGTCTATGCCAAAGCCATGAGTCTTCACTCATAGTTGCTAGACATTTTGCTTCAATCAAGGATACATCATTTAGATCAAGCATGTATACATTATTTACCCTCAGGCCTTTGAACACATCATCTTTCTTGTCATCATTTCTAATTATGCAACTTTCTTTAGAAAATGATACTGAGTATCATTTGTCGCATAATTGACTGATGCTATTAAGATTGTGTTTAAGGCCCTAAACTAGAAGGACATCAGAGATAGTAGTAGAAGAGGGATTACCTACACTACCTTTACCGAGTATTGCTCCCTTGTTGTTATCACCATAGGTCACAAATCCTTTCTTCTTAGCCACAAAGTCTTAGAATAAAGATAAGTCACCCGTCATCTCTCGGATGGCTCAAGACATTCCACCTACAAATTTAAACAAGGGAAATAGGTACCCAATTTTCATTGGGTCCTTGTGTGTGAGTGAAACAAAGGTTGCTCTTGGGAGTCCATTTGAAAATGCCTTTGGGAACCAAGAATCTCCTAAAGCGACATTTTTTAATGGTATGCCTCATTTTGCAACAGTATAGACATCTTGAGTTTGAGTAGTCATCACATTTACTAGATTGATCTTTTATCACATAAGTGTATCGTTGATACGGATTTATCATACTATTTTTGAAATGTGATCGATCAATAGCATATGTGATTTTTGGTTGTGAGGCCTTGTCTAATTTGGCTTTGATAGTTTTAACTTCTTTTTGCCAAATGTGAAAAGTTTCACATCCTCCCCACTTAAACCAAGGACTCTTGTCAACAACGCTTGTGTCTTTGATACTTTTGATCATAGATTCCTCGAGAGTTTCTAATTCCTTTTCGGAATCGGAAACTTTCTTCTCAAGGTATTTAAAAATTCTTTTATTTGAGGCTAAGCGTTGAAATGCTTCCTTAGCTTCATGATGCAAGGTATCAAAGGCATGCTTTAATTCAAAATAAGACATAGCATCAACATTATTATATTTATCATGACTTACAATCTTTTTCTTCTTTTGATGTGCCATGAGACATAGGTTGACGGTTTCCTCTGCATCGCTTGAGCTTTCTTTGCTAGATGAGTCACTATCACTTTCCCAAGCGATGTAGGCTATTCTTCCTTTTGGTTGCTTCTTTTGAGGTTTACTCTTGGTCTTATCTTTCTTTAGTGAAGGGCAATCCGGTTTTAGTGACCGGGTTTTCCACAGTTGTAACAAGATCCTCTAGGTTTAGTCTTCTTGTACTCATCTTGCTTGTTAGGCTTTGATTGACGTCTATAATCAACTAGATTGTTGTCCGAGTGCTTAATTTCATTCTTTAGAAGATATTTGTTGTACCTTCTTACGAATAATCCCATATCTTCATCCGGACTGTCATCTTCATCACTAGACTCACTATCACATGTATCTTTGGTGGATGACTTAGAACTTGAAGCCTTTAAAGCGATAGACTTCTTTTCCGTGTCCTTTGACTTTTCTTTCTTTTCTTTCTTTTCGTGTTTGTTTAGGTTCATGAGGTCTTGCTCATGTTCTTCAAGCTTTCCGAATAGAGCTGTGAGATCCAATGTAGTGAGATCATTGGCTTCTTTGAATGCCGTGACCTTCGGTTGCCATTCCCTACTAAGACATCTCAAAACTTTGTTAGTAGCTACGGCATTGGGAGTAATATGTCCCAATGTGTGTAAACGATTGATAATGTGAGAAAATCTCTTTTGCATATCCGCAATGGTTTCACCATGCTTCATATGAAAGAGATCAAACTCTTGCGTTAAAGTATTGATTTCTAGCTAGCTTAACATCATTAGTTCCTTCATGGGCGACTTGTAATGCATCCCATATTGCCTTAGCCGATTGGCAATGCGACACACGAAAGTACTCATCGACCCCTAAGGAAGCTATAATCATGTTTCTAACTTTCCAATCATACCCGTAATTCTTTTCATCTTTTTCATCCCATTGTGCTTGAGGTTTAGGTCTTGTGATGCCAGCATCGTTGGTTATGGTGATAGCCATAGGACCATTGACGATGACATCCCAAATTTTTCTATCAACGGAGTTGATATGAATGTACATACAGTGTTTCCAATAACTATAGTTTTCTCCAGTGAAAACAGGCGCTTTAGTATACGCCCCTTTTTGACCGTTCTCCATTTTCTAAAAAGTTATATCAAGCACTAGAATGAACCGGAGCTCGTGATACCACTTGTTAGACGATAGGACTAGTCTAGAGGGGGGTGAATAGACCACCTTTTTCGACTTAAGAAAATTTTAGCTATTTGAAACGTGACTTCCCTGAATCACTTAATCATCTAAGATGATTATGTTATCGGGGACCGGATATGTGCACTAAACCAAACGGGTGAAAATGTCAAGTGATGAATTACGTTTTAACGAATAACTCGATTGTCTCAATTACACACTATATGGTATATTACTCACAATGAACGTTTTCACTAAAATTTGAACAAAAATTTGATTGAGTAATTTTATCGAACACTTGGTGATCGATATTTTACCTAACCTTAGTTTTTGTTCAATAATGGAAATAAACGAAAACAAGTGAAAATGCGATAAAGTAAAAGCGATAAGGAACACAGTATTTGTTTAGGCAGTTCCTATATCGTCCTCGCAGGAGTACGTCTGCCCCTAATTTCAAATGAAATTAGGAAAGTTTTATTTGATTGCAAAATGTTTAACAAGGATAGAAAGTACCAATCACCAACTACACACATGCAGTAAAATTGAAATACAATTCGATCCTCCCCTTGATTCAAGTCGAATCAAGTCAATGTCTAAGATCTTCACGATCAAGACCCCGATCGTTCCTTTCTCAATCCTCCAGTTGTAGCAAGTTTGTTGAGTAGATCTTCAATCTCTCAAACCCTTATGCACGGCTGAATTGATTACCAAAGCGAATCGATCGTCAAAAACCTTCGAACAAAATCTTTGATGAGGATGGAAAAACCCTAAGGTTTTATACAAGAAACACCCTCAACAATCTTCACTCGAACAAGATGAATGTCTACCGTCGAATCTCGAACAAGACAAACTCTACCGTCGAACCTTATCAACACACGTTCCTTACTTCGATCGAGAAAGATGATTATGTGTGATTCTCGATCAATAAGCGAAAGGTTGAAGATGAAAAGAAGCTGAGTCTATATTTCACGTTTCTTGTTGTTTTTGCTTGAGAATGATCACTTGAGTATTTATACCACATATAATGCATAGACCAAAATGAACACAGTAGAAAACCAGAATTATTAGCGACAGGTCGACCTGCTCTCTGCATAGGTCGACCTATGTAATGCTTTGCACCTGAAAAATGAGCCATGTGTGACACTTGCGTCGACCTAAAGGGTCGGCGTGCGCATTCCCGTGAATTCCCCAAAAGGCCATGCGTCGACCTAATGAAGCAATGCGTCGACGCATTCTATTCTTGCACTTGAGCAGCCAAAATTTGATGCGTCGACCTGAAGGGTCGGCGTGCGCATTCCCGTGAATTCCTCAAAAACCCAATGCGTCGACCTAGGAAGGTAATGCGTCGACGCATTCATCCTTCACCTGACTTTCTTCACAAAGGGCTTGCAATAGCTCGACCTATGATGTGTGTGAGTCGACCTATTGGTGTTTAGTGGCCAAAAATGCTTGTCTTGGTTGCATGTGCTTGATTTTTATGTTGCCACTTAAGTTGCGGTTGATTCACAATATTTTGACAGCATGAAAACAACACCTTGCCCTAACAGAACTAACTGTCGTCCCCTCGACCGTTCACCTCAAAATCAAGTTTTACACAGCTAAAGGGCAAGTTGCCACGCTCCACGGAGACATCGAAGCAGCCAGGAGATGTTTCGAAGCGTCCGCCAAAGGCCTCAATGAAGGATAGAAAAACACTTAGAAAGGGGGGGTTTGAATAAGTGTAGCTTTAAAAACTTGACAGATAAAAATAAATTGCACAGTTATTTTTATCCTGGTTCGTTGTTAACTAAACTACTCCAGTCCACCCCCGCAGAGATGATTTACCTCAACTGAGGATTTAATCCACTAATCGCACGGATTACAATGGTTTTCCACTTAGTCAGCAACTAAGTCTTCCAGAGTCTTCTGATCACACACTGATCACTCCAGGAACAACTGCTTAGATACCCTCTAAGACTTTTCTAGAGTATACAGATCCACACGATCACTCTAGTTACAACCTGCTTAGATAACCTCTAAGACTTCCTAGAGTATTCTGATCCACACGATCACTCTAGTTCCTTACAACTTAATGTAATCAATTCTAAGAGTATTACAAATGCTTCTTAAAAGCTATAATCACAAACTGTGATATTTCTCTTAATCGTTTAAGCTTAATCTCACTAATATATTACAACAGCAATGTAGTGAGCTTTGATGAAGATGAAGATTCTGAGCTTTGAATTGAACAGCGTTTCAGCAAGTTAATATGAGTTGTTTTGGTGCAGAATCGTTAGAATCATTAACCTTGCTTCTCATCAGAACTTCATATTTATAGGCGTTGGAGAAGATGACCGTTGAGTGCATTTAATGCTTTGCGTGTTCCGTACAGCATCGCATTTAATGTTATACGCTTTTGTCAACTACCTCGAGCCTTGTTCACGCTGTGTCTACTGACGTAGCCTTTTGTAGCTTTTAACGTTCCTTTTGTCAGTCAGCGTAGCTTGCCACTTGTACTTCCTTCTGATCTGATGTTTGTGAATACAACGTTTGAATATCATCAGAGTCAAACAGCTTGGTGCAAAGCATCTTCTGATCTTCTGACCTTGAAGTGCTTCTGAGCGTGATACCATCAGAACTTCAGTGCTTCTGTTCTCTTGTTCTTCTGATGCTTCCATAGACCCATGTTCTGATTCTGCTTCGACCATCTTCTGATGTCTTGCCAGACCATGTTCTGATGTTGCATGCTGAACCCTTGAGACAAAGCTTCTGAGCGCTGAATTATGCGTACTCTTTATATATTTCCTGAAAAGGAAATTGCATTGGATTAGAGTACCATATTATCTTAAGCAAAATTCATATTATTGTTATCATCAAAACTAAGATAATTGATCAGAACAAATCTTGTTCTAACAATCTCCCCCTTTTTGATGATGACAAAAACATATAAAAATGATATGAATTTGCGATCAGAAAGAACAGACGGCAAAAGACAAATTACACAGCTATAGCATAAGCATATGAATGTGTCTCCCCCTGAGATTAACAATCTCCCCCTGAGATAAATAATCTCCCCCTGAAATAAATACTCGAAGAACTTTAATAAAAGACTTCCCTGATTATTTCGGTAGAGACGATCATATAAGCTTTTGTCTTCAGAGAATTCATAGCTTCTGACTTCTGCTTCCATTGGACAGCTTCAGAACTAGAATTTCTTTAGATCCCTAGAACACTCACAGCATCTGATTCCTGCTTCCATCTAGGACAGCTTCAGAACTTGAATTTCTTTGATCTTCTGAACATTCACAGCTTCTGACTTCTGCTTCCATCTAGGACAGCTTCAGAACTTGAATTTCTTTGATCTTCTGAACATTCACAGCTTCTGATTTCTGCTTCCATTTAGGACAGCTTCAGAACTTGAGTTTTCTGGATCTTTGGAACATTCACAGCTTCTGATTTCTGCTTCCCTCGGATAGCTTCAGAGCTTTGAATTTCTACCAACATCACTTCATGCTAGATTTGTATCAGAACATTGTTGAATGTACCAGAGCATCATCAGAGCATCTCTACATCCTGAAATGTTACAGAACAAAAACTAAACGACAAAAGTCAGCATGAGCGAGTCAGAACATAAAATGTATATTAGAACACATTATATGTATCAGAGCCATATAGGCTAAAATAATGTATCAGAGCAAATAGAATTTTGTCAGATCAAATAAACAAATATGGATCAAATTCTATTATCAGTGCTTCTGATTTCTGAAGCTTGATAGCACTCAGCTTGCTTCAGTGCTTCTGATTTCTGAAGCTTGATAGCACTCAGCTTGCTTCAGTTTCCATGAGTTTATTCTTTTTACAGAATAACACTTCTTATGGTTTTGCTTCTTGTGTTTACTTTGAAGATTTTCTTCACTTCTTTATATCTGCAAAACACTTAAACCATATAGAACTTGCAGTTCTTGTTAGTAAATGTGTGGGAGCTTTACCCAGCAACTGATAGATTAATCAAATCATTTATCATTTATCTTCTCCCCCTTTTTGTCATAACATCAAAAAAGAATATTTCAAAAGATTCAGATGAATAAAACGACAAATAAACACACTGGAATGTAAAAACAAAGAAATTTTTCATTTATAATCAAAAAAGATTACAAGAGAGGAATGCAGGAAAACAGATGCAGCAAGGGAAGAAAACTACAAAGACCAAAGGACTAAGATCCTAGCCTACGCAAAATCCGTGCCAGAACATCATGAATCCCGTCAGTGCTTGTAGCTTGCCTTGTCATGAAGGAGCGAAACTCAGCATTGGCTACTTCTTGCGCGTCCAAACGAGAAGCCAGCATAGCTTGATTCTGATGAAGAGCTTCCAAGGTCTCCATCAGAGCTGAGGTTTCACCAGAAGAAGAAGCACCTGAATTTCTGCCAAGAGGGACAGCAATCTCAGCAGGGTGATCTTCTGGGAGATCTTCAGCTTGTGCATCATCCATTTCCTCATCTGAGTCTGACTCAGAAATAGCCTTAGCATATTCTGGTTCAGGCAGCTCAGAAGTTCCAACTTCCAACGCTTGAAGAATAGCTGCTAGGTTTGTTGGAGGAGTAGGACCAGCAACTTCAGCAGGATACACCACTACTGGAAAGACCATGTGAGGTGCTTTTTCAGAAGGGTTCATTCTGAACCAGTTGAACAGCCACTGAAAATCTCCAGTCAGCACAAGAAACCATGGTCTCCACACCACGATGTCTCTGCAGAGATTTTCTTCTTCCAACTCATCTGCAGGTATCTTCTTCTCAAGAACACTTCTGTTCCTGATGAGATGGTGATTGCTGCTTTCACCGACTTCCAACCGAAGACCACGAACACCAGGAGCTTCAGACATAATCCTTCTCTGAGTATCTGTAGCCTTAGCCAGAAAATCCTGACGAAAGGTATTCCAAAGGTTGCTAGTAGCATACTCATCCAGATGGTTAAGGTGAGCAGCACCCAGAATCTCCAACCAGCCATTTACATCAGAATGTAAAAGCTCCAGATATGATTGAGTGGTAGGGGTTGGAGGGTTGACAGTGAACCTGGAGTCGGGAAGAACAACACTATAGGGATTAGGTGTTCTGGTGGGAAAAGGGTGTGAGAGAGATGACGAAATAACCGATGGATGGGTTGAAGGAGAGGAGATATCAGATGGTGAAAAAGGTGGTTCCGAGAGGATGAATGAAGAGGAGGAGGTGGTGAAGGTCTTTGAAGAGGGAGGTGATTGAGGGGTACTGTCAAGGGAGGTGATCCCTACTCTTTTTGGTTTGGTTTCTGGATCAGCAGTTGCCTTTCTCTTTTGGTTCCGATCATTATCTTGATTCCCAGAGCTTGACGATGGATTCATGATGAAGTTGCAGATATTGGAAACTACTAGGGTTTATGATATGAATGTAAAGAGAGAGAGAACGAAAAAGAAACTGAATGCAAAGAGAGAGAAATATAAGAGGGAAAAGAAACGTTTGAAGAATATAACAAGAAAACTGAAAGAGAGTAAATGATGAAAAGCATTTAATGTTACGTGACGTGAGGAGAGATAATAATGACAAAAGACGTGATTTGCACAGTTACCTAAGTAGACGTCCCCTCAACTGCACGCACGCTTGTCCAGGAATAGTGAACACGTGTTTACCATCTGGATAGCCAGTTACAGCTGTTTTGCTTTTATAGAGATTCTGAATCAACTTAGACAATGAAACGTTAGTAATAACTGAATCACAATTTCTAATTGATTTCAATCAGAACTTCTTATGAAAGAAATTTCATTTCAGAAGATACTCATACGTAAGAACTTCTCATCTACTCATTCTGAGCTTGTTTCTGAAGACCCATTTTGTGCCTATTATATTTAATCCATCTGGTCTAGGAACAAGATCCCAAACATCATTCCTTGTAAACTGATTCAGTTCTTCTTGCATAGCAACTATCCAGTCTGGATCTTCTAGAGCATGATCAACAGAAGTTGGCTCGATCAAAGACACAAGACCTAATTGACAGTCTGCATTGTTCTTAAGGAATGCTCTTGTTCTGATAGGATCATCCTTCTTTCCAAGAATGACATCTTCTGAATGATCAGAGATGAGTCTGGATGATCTTCTGACAGGTGGTTCTTCAGAAATGCTTAGATTCTCCAGAGAAGCTGATACTTGATCTTCAGATTCTTTGCTTCTGAGAAGCTCTGCTTCTGATGCGTTGCTTCTTGGCTCAACTGCTTCTGATATATCAATATCACAATCTGCAAAATTATCAAACTGCTTTGGTTTTTCAGAACCAAGCTTATCATCAAACCTGATATTGATTGATTCTTCTACAATCAATGTTTCAGTATTGTATACTCTGTAGCCTTTTGAGCGTTCAGAATATCCAAGAAGGAAACATTTTTGAGCTTTGGAATCAAACTTACCAAGATGATCTTTAGTGTTCAGAATAAAGCATACACATCCAAAAGGATGGAAATAAGAAATATTGGGCTTTCTATTCTTCCACAATTCATAAGGAGTCTTATTTAGAATAGGTCTGATAGAGATTCTATTCTGAATATAGCATGCAGTGTTTATTGCTTCTGCCCAGAAATGCTTAGCCATATTGGTTTCATTGATCATGGTTCTGGCCATTTCTTGCAGAGTCCTATTCTTTCGTTCTACAACTCCATTTTGCTGTGGAGTTCTAGGACAAGAGAAATCATGGGCAATACCATTTTCTTTGAAGAATTCTTCAAAGAATCTGTTCTCAAATTCACCACCATGATCACTTCTGACCTTTATGATTTTACACTCTTTTTCAGATTGAATCTGAATGCAGAAATCAAAGAACACTGAATGAGACTCATCCTTGTGTTTCAAGAATTTTACCCACGTCCAGCGGCTATAATCATCTAAGATGACTAATCCATATTTCTTCCCTCTGACAGATGCTGTTTTGACTGGGCCAAACAGATCAATGTGCAAGAGTTCTAATGGCCTTGAGGTAGAAACAACATTCTTGGACTTGAATGCAGGTTTGGAGAACTTGCCCTTCTGACATGCTTCACAAAGAGCATCTGATTTAAATTTCAGATTAGGGAGTCCTCTGACAAGATCCAGTTTGTTAATCTGAGAAATCTTTCTCAAACTAGCATGACCTAATCTTCTGTGCCAGACCCACTGCTCTTCAGAAACAGACATAAGACAAGTCACCTTCTGACTCATAAGATCTTGCAGATCTGTCTTATAAATGTTGTTCTTCCTCTTGCCTGTAAATAGGATTGAGCCATCCTTCTGATTTACAGCTTTGCAAGACTCTTGATTAAAGATTATATCATAACCATTGTCACTTAATTGACTGATAGATAAGAGGTTATGTGTTAATCCTTCTACAAGAAGTACATTAGAGATGGAAGGAGAGTTACCAGACTTTATAGTTCCAGAGCCAATTATCTTGCCCTTCTGATCTCCTCCAAACTTGACTTCTCCTCCAGACTTAAGCACCAGGTCTTGGAACATAGACCTTCTTCCTGTCATGTGTCGTGAGCATCCAGAGTCCAGGTACCACGACATGTTGTGCTTTGTCCTTTTTGCAGTCAAGGATATCTGCAATAGGAATAATCTTATCCTTAGGTACCCACATCTTCTTGGGTCCTTTCTTGTTAGATTTTCTCAAGTTCTGATTGAACTTGGGTTTAACATTGTAAGCAATAGGAGGAACAGCATGATAATTTTTAATGTGAGTTTCATGATATTTCCTAGGTTGTGTCACATGCTTTTTGGTGTGTGTTATGTGAAAACTTTGAGCATGTGAAGTGTGCCTAATATCATGGGAGTGGCCATACTTGAACTGATCATACAATGGCTTGTATGTGAATTTCATTTTATCAACAGGTTCAAGTTTGTATGGGGTTTCACCCTCAAAACCAATGCCTACTCTTTTGTTTCCAGACACAGCATATATCATAGAAGCTAGCTGACTTCTGCCAATACTTCTAGATAAGAACTTCCTGAAACTTAAATCATATTCTTTCAGAATATGGTTTAGACTAGGAGTGGATTTTTCTGAATTAGAAGGAGATCCAACATTATTGGATAATTTTAAAAGTTTTTCTTTTAATTCAGAATTTTCCAACTCAAGCTTCTTTGTTTCAAATTCAAATAGCTTTTTCAGCTTTTTGTATTTGAGACTAATCTGAGACTTGAATTCCAGAAGTTCAGTTAGACCGGAAACTAACTCATCTCTAGTAAGTTCAGAAAATACCTCTTCAGAATCTGATTCTGATGTAGATTCTGATCCGTCATCTTCTGTCGCCATCAGCGCACAGTTGGCCTGCTCATCTTCAGAGTCTGAATCATCTTCTGACTCATCCCAGGTTGCCATAAGACCTTTCTTCTTATGAAACTTCTTCTTGGGATTTTCCTTCTGAAGTTTTGGACATTCATTCTTGAAGTGTCCAGGCTCATTGCATTCATAGCACATGACCTTCTTCTTGTCAAATCTTCTGTCATCAGAAGATTCTCCACGTTCAAATTTCTTTGAACTTCTGACGCCTCTGAACTTCCTTTGCTTGCTCTTCCAGAGTTGATTTAGCCTTCTGGAGATCAAGGACAGTTCATCTTCTTCTTCAGATTCTGATTCTTCAGGATCTTCTTCTCTAGCCTGAAAAGCGTTAGTGCATTTCTTGATATTGGATTTTAATGCAATAGACTTACCTTTCTTTTGAGGCTCATTTGCGTCCAGCTCTATTTCATGGCTTCTCAAGGCACTGATAAGCTCTTCCAGAGAAACTTCATTCAGATTCTTTGAAATCTTGAATGCAGTTACCATAGGACCCCATCTTCTGGGTAAGCTTCTGATGATCTTCTTTACGTGATCAGCCTTGGTGTATCCCTTGTCAAGAACTCTCAATCCAGCAGTAAGAGTTTGAAATCTTGAAAACATCTTTTCAATGTCTTCATCATCCTTCATCTTGAAGGCTTCATACTTCTGGATTAAAGCGAGAGCTTTAGTCTCCTTGACTTGAGCATTTCCTTCATGAGTCATTTTCAAGGACTCATATATGTCATAGGCCGTTTCCCTGTTAGATATCTTCTCATACTCAGCATGAGAGATAGCATTCAGCAAAACAGTTCTGCATTTATGATGATTCCTGAAAAGCTTTTTCTGATCATCATTCATTTCTTGCCTTGTCAGCTTTACGCCACTGGCATTTACTGGATGTTTGTAACCATCCATCAGAAGATCCCATAGATCACCATCTAGACCAAGAAAGTAACTTTCCAGTTTATCTTTCCAGTATTCAAAGTTTTCACCATCAAATACCGGCGGTCTAGTATAACCATTGTTACCGTTGTGTTGCTCAGCAGAGCCAGATGTAGATGCAGGTGTAGACTTTGGAGTTTCATCAGCCATCTTTTACTGAAGCGTTTTTCTCTTCCTGAATCTTTTCTAAACACGGTTAAGTGCTTGCACCTTAGAACCGGCGCTCTGATACCAATTGAAGGATAGAAAAACACTTAGAAAGGGGGGGTTTAAATAAGTGTAGCTTTAAAAACTTGACAGATAAAAATAAATTGCACAGTTATTTTTATCCTGGTTCGTTGTTAACTAAACTACTCCAGTCCACCCCCGCAGAGATGATTTACCTCAACTGAGGATTTAATCCACTAATCGCACGGATTACAATGGTTTTCCACTTAGTCAGCAACTAAGTCTTCCAGAGTCTTCTGATCACACACTGATCACTCCAGGAACAACTGCTTAGATACCCTCTAAGACTTTTCTAGAGTATACAGATCCACACGATCACTCTAGTTACAACCTGCTTAGATAACCTCTAAGACTTCCTAGAGTATTCTGATCCACACGATCACTCTAGTTCCTTACAACTTAATGTAATCAATTCTAAGAGTATTACAAATGCTTCTTAAAAGCTATAATCACAAACTGTGATATTTCTCTTAATCGTTTAAGCTTAATCTCACTAATATATTACAACAGCAATGTAGTGAGCTTTGATGAAGATGAAGATTCTGAGCTTTGAATTGAACAGCGTTTCAGCAAGTTAATATGAGTTGTTTTGGTGCAGAATCGTTAGAATCATTAACCTTGCTTCTCATCAGAACTTCATATTTATAGGCGTTGGAGAAGATGACCGTTGAGTGCATTTAATGCTTTGCGTGTTCCGTACAGCATCGCATTTAATGTTATACGCTTTTGTCAACTACCTCGAGCCTTGTTCACGCTGTGTCTACTGACGTAGCCTTTTGTAGCTTTTAACGTTCCTTTTGTCAGTCAGCGTAGCTTGCCACTTGTACTTCCTTCTGATCTGATGTTTGTGAATACAACGTTTGAATATCATCAGAGTCAAACAGCTTGGTGCAAAGCATCTTCTGATCTTCTGACCTTGAAGTGCTTCTGAGCGTGATACCATCAGAACTTCAGTGCTTCTGTTCTCTTGTTCTTCTGATGCTTCCATAGACCCATGTTCTGATTCTGCTTCGACCATCTTCTGATGTCTTGCCAGACCATGTTCTGATGTTGCATGCTGAACCCTTGAGACAAAGCTTCTGAGCGCTGAATTATGCGTACTCTTTATATATTTCCTGAAAAGGAAATTGCATTGGATTAGAGTACCATATTATCTTAAGCAAAATTCATATTATTGTTATCATCAAAACTAAGATAATTGATCAGAACAAATCTTGTTCTAACAATCTCCCCCTTTTTGATGATGACAAAAACATATAAAAATGATATGAATTTGCGATCAGAAAGAACAGACGGCAAAAGACAAATTACACAGCTATAGCATAAGCATATGAATGTGTCTCCCCCTGAGATTAACAATCTCCCCCTGAGATAAATAATCTCCCCCTGAAATAAATACTCGAAGAACTTTAATAAAAGACTTCCCTGATTATTTCGGTAGAGACGATCATATAAGCTTTTGTCTTCAGAGAATTCATAGCTTCTGACTTCTGCTTCCATTGGACAGCTTCAGAACTAGAATTTCTTTAGATCCCTAGAACACTCACAGCATCTGATTCCTGCTTCCATCTAGGACAGCTTCAGAACTTGAATTTCTTTGATCTTCTGAACATTCACAGCTTCTGACTTCTGCTTCCATCTAGGACAGCTTCAGAACTTGAATTTCTTTGATCTTCTGAACATTCACAGCTTCTGATTTCTGCTTCCATTTAGGACAGCTTCAGAACTTGAGTTTTCTGGATCTTTGGAACATTCACAGCTTCTGATTTCTGCTTCCCTCGGATAGCTTCAGAGCTTTGAATTTCTACCAACATCACAGGGGGAGATGCTTATCCAATGGAAAATGGCGCATGTGCAGTGACTACACCGATCTTAACAGTGCTTGCCCAAAAGATGCTTATCCTTTACCGAACATAGATAAATTAGTAGATAATTCCACTGGTTTTAAATTACTATCATTTATGGACGCGTATTTTGGGTACAACCAAATACCCATGTCTAAAACGGATAAGAAATTACGGCTTTCATGACCGATTCAGACAACTATTACTATAACGTAATGCCCTTCGACCTAAAAAATGCTGGGGCAACGTACCAGCGGATGATGAACAAAGTGTTGCAAACAGAAATCGGCGATATGCTCGAGGTATACATGGATGACATGATCGTCAAATCCCAAGAGGAAACCGATCACGCCATCCATCTCAAAAAAGTCTTCGAGCAGGCCCGGAAGTGCAAAATGAGATTCAACCCCGAAAAATGCACTTTCGGAGTCTGAGATGGTAAATTCCTCGGTTTCTACTTAACAGAAAGAGAGATTAAAGCGAACATGGACAAATGCAGGGCCTTCTCGGACTTCCCTACACCGAACTCAAAAAAATCTATCCAATCCTTGAACGGAATGCTCACATCACTGTCCAGTTTCGTGGCCAAGTCCGCCTAGCACGTTCTCCCCCTCTTCAAACTTCTACGAAAGGAAGCTGCGTTCGAATGGACATGTGGTGTCGTTTTCTTTACCTCCCCGTTTCACTTAGGAGGACGACACGCTAGACCCTTCACGGGAAATTTGGAAGGAGGAAGCGCCCGTGGCGGGATGAATTTTGTTTCAGTTCTTCCTACGATATCACACGAACTTTTTAATTATCCTACGAGTAGGAAAGGGGAAAAAGATCTCAAATAAACCCTAGGAGTTTGCTAAGTGTGGGGATTCACCTAGACTAGAAATTCTGGAGTCTGGGAGGTCGGTTATACATAGGAAAGAGTTTAAGCACCCTACATATCCGTAGTACTCTACAAGAACCTTCTCTGTGTCTATGTGTTTGTGTTTGTTGCTTATTATTGGGAAAGTTTCTCCTTTGTGTTAGGAGAAGGAATTGAATTGAATGAAAAGAAAGATAGACAGACTGACTATTTTTGGTTTTTTATTAGCTCGCTGAGATTCGTTGTGAACCTCATGCCTACATATCCCTAATGGAAGTCAGAGCCTACATATCTAATTGAGCCTTGCTTGAAGCTCAAGGTTGAAGCTTAAATTAAATCTCTGTTTACAGTAAAGAGACATGAAATTATCTTTACAGAGAGATATTTCTACTATTCCACCACAAACATTAAAAGAGTGACAGAATAACTGAATTCATTTTATTCAAGAGGGGGACCTTACTTGTTTATGTGCAAGTATACCAGTCAATTGCGTCTTGAATGAAAGAAAGGTGCTCAACCAAATTAGGGAAAGTTACACATGCCTGGTTTTTACTGCCAGAGCATGTCTTTCAAAATCCTAAGTGGGAGACTGATTAAAATTAAAATGTAATGTAATGTTTGTTTGAATGTGGTGAGATAGGAGAAATATCTCTCTATAGAGATAAGCTATATCTACCTACTGTTTGAAAGATTTTATTTTTAGCTGGCTTGAATGAGGCCCAAGCTTGAGGCTTTTTGATTGTTTTTATTATTGACTCTGGGAGATAACTCTACTGGGAATTAACTTAAACTAAGAAGTTTTGTGTTCTGTACAAAGCCCAGAATTGAGGCTGACTCTTAATTGGGGGATATATATATATATATATATATATATATATATATATATATATATATATATATATATATATATATATATATATATATATATATATATGTATGCTGTCTCTATTTAGGGAGTATATTATTTTCTGCCTTGTATGAAGCCCAAGGTTGTGGAGTACTTTAGCTAGGGAAGTTATTATTTTCTGCCTTGTACAAAGCCCAAGGTTGTGGCGGGCTCTTAAAGAAACTGAATATGGATGACTCTATGGGGAAAAGATCCTAGAGGTTAAGAATCTTTGACACAGGAAATGTGGTTTATCTGCCTTGTACAAAACCCAAGGTTGTGGCTACTTGATGATGAAGGACTCACTGGGGAGACTCTATTATCTGCCTTGTACAAAGCCTAAGGTTGTGGCTGACTCTTTAAAGGTTTTTACTCTGCTGGAGAATTTTATCTTTTGAAAGTTGAATTTTTGGAAGCTAACCCTTTCCAGGGAATTTGGATTTAAAGGAGTGATTTTGGAGGCTGACCCTTGTTGCACCCCAAAATTTGCCCACTTACTTATTCCCCAATTGGCCCTCACCTGACATTCATGTGCATACCTCATCTAGGCCATTCATCCATTACATTCATCCATATCATGGTTACCATTCAGAACTGATAAGAAAAGAGCTTCTGCAGAAGAAATTCCTGATCAAAAATAAGGGAAGATTTGAAGTCTGATTGTATGGCTTCATTCCCATTAAAGTCCTCCTAAAATCAAGGTTTCATCGTCTCCAAGCCAAAGCTTTGATTAAAAGATACAATCCTCAAGTTCATCAGGCTTCTCAAATCAGGGTTTTGACCAAGGTCACCCCTATTGACTTTTTGGTCAAGATTCAATCAGGAGATGATTTTGAGTATGAAGTGTGATTGTCCTGAAGAAATGTTCCTTGAAGCTTCTTTGGTTGGAGATTGATTGAGAATTAAATCAGAAATGAATTAATCAGGGAATTCATGTGGAATCAGAAAAATCAGGAAAATTTGACTTTTTGGTCAATGGTCAAGGTCAATGGTCAAATATTGAAGATTGTTAAAAAATCGGTCAAGAAAAGTCGGGGGAATAAAATAAAATCAAGAAAATCAAAATTTGCCAAATTGGGGTGGTGGTTAAAATGTGAAATTCCAAAAAAAGGAAAGTTTGGATACTTAGAGAAATTTTTGGGTTTTTCTGGAATGGATGAACAGTCAACTTCACAGCCATCTTACACGTATTTCAAGGCTTCATCTCAAAAAAGTCAAAACATAAAAAATGGTCTACTCATGGCACACTACAAGTTTGTAGTCAGGAATTTCTCTATTTGAGATTTGTATCAAAAGATATGAATCAAAGGAAGTTGTGAATCAAAGTTGAGAAATTTTCAGTACTTGGAATAATTTTGAGAATTTTGAGAATGGTCAAGGGTCTAACTTCCAAGCTAATTTCTATGAGGTTCTAATCACCAATTCAGGTTTTTTCCAACATCAAAGATGTTCATTTCCTAGCAATCTAATGTTGTAGGAGGGATCAAGAGCTGATATCACATGGGTAGAAAGTTGCACGCTCAAGAAGTTGAAGATTCAGCATGTGTGGTTGCTGACACTTACGAGAAATTTAAACAAAACTCCAACCAACATGAACATGTTATTTCAAGGCAAGATTCCATGCAAATGTGAGGGGAGTTTTGAGAACTTTCCAACACCAAAGATGTGTTATCCTATGAGATCCTCACCATGAATCCAAGAGTGGATCATTTGGGCCTTTGGTTGGTAAGTTTGAAGGGTGCGAAGTTCACTGTCTGAAGTTGTTATAAATGGCGAGCATGGCTCGATTTCGCTGCTGCATGGCATCAGTTATGATCATGCAACTTCAAGACCAATTCCCATACGTTTTCAATCCTCATTTCAAGAGCTTCTTAGCATCTTTCTTGTTCTTTTAAATCGCCTCTTCACATTGATTACAAGGTTGGTGTCAAGTGATGATCCATGGCACACATTATAAGTATTGAAAGTTGGTACTTCAACCTGAAAAACACCGGGTTCGCATGGGCTGCTACATGACGCGTACATAAAACCCATCATTACACTTGCTCCATGGAAACTCGACATAAGAGTTGCTCCATCATGTTTGAGCTTTCTCCCGGTTAAAAGAGATAATCATTGGAGCATTTGAAGGGAAAGACAAAGGGCTGCAGAGTAGGTATTTGAAAGCGTTGAGATGGCAGGCTTGGTTCGGTTCCGCTACGACATGAGTCAGTCACGATCTAATATTGTTGAGACTTATTTCACAAGGTCATGATCATCATTCAGAAAAATCCTAATACTAATCTCATTCTCCTACACCTAGTCTTTACCATGACATTAATTTGTGAAGAGGTGACAAAGGGAGTAGTGAGTTGCAGACGTGCGAAGTCGATACCCTGAACACGAAAAGGAAGTACTCGCGGGTTGTTTTGGCTGGCCATGAGTAAACATTAGGTAGAGGCTTAAGGGCTGGCAACTAATCCACTACATCATCACACCATAGCTTCTATGCACTCTCATTCTCACACTATATAAACCAAACTCTTCACAATTGCAGAGGAGGCTTCATTATTTCCCAGTTTCAAACACTGACCTTCATCACTCCTTTCACTCATATTCTCTCCTCGTTCTCTCTCTCTTCTCTCATCTCTCTTCACCACAACAACCATAACAAACTTTCAACAAACTCTCCAATCGCCATAACTACCTTCTCCGATCAACAACCACCACCTTCATCCATAACCGATTCATCAACCTTCCATAACCGTCATCTTCACCATCAATCAATAAATCTTCATCGACCTCCATGATCATCCTCTTCAACTTGCAGTAACGATTCACTGATCATTTGGCATTCAAGAATTCAAGCACCGTCATCATGTTCACGTAACAGTTTCGAGAATTTCCACAAAATGAGTTTATTTCTCATCCAATAGAATCCTCAAAGATCTCTCACCATCTTCATCATGTTGATGATCATCTCCAAGATTCGGTTGCAATAGCATAGTCCAAGACCTCAGAGTTTATTCTTCAGAGGATCGAGATCATCGAAGGTTCAATCAAAGATCGAAGGTTGGGAAGTGGCAGCTGTGGAGTTTCTCTCTCGTCCAATTAACTCGGAACTTTTTCAGGTAAGTAATGGCAACGTTCTTAGCATGTTTATACCTGGATTAAAGCATGAAATGGTTTAAGATTCTTTGCCGATTCTGATCTGTGAATAGATGACGGTGTCTTCGCTCTTAATGTTTTCCTAATGATGTATGCGAGCTCTGTGTACTACAAGGAGTTGATTGGTGTAAATAGTTTTGCTTTTCATGGGGTTTATTCATGTTAGGGTTTTAGATTTGTGTTCAGTTAGTGATTTAGAGGAAGACTTAAGGAAAATAGATCCCGGATATGAATCCAACGTGAAAAACCGAGCAAAGTGATGGCGGAGTTTTTTGATTTCTGGTTTTTGCTTATCTCCGCCGTATGCTTGGCCGGAGAAGACGACCAGAGGTGGCTCTCCGGCGTCTGTGTTGTTCGTTTGTTTTAGTTGCATGGCGGTGATGCCATTTAGGTGACGTGGCATGAGCGTATTGGTCCGTCTCCCACTTATTGGCTTTTCTTTTGTTTTATTTCAATGATTGGGAACTGAGGTGTTAACATCTTATTGGCTGGGAATTGATTTTGTCTTGTAGTGACTTAACTTGTTTGTGACCCATTGATTACATGTTGCATGCATTGGTAATATCACATTACATTCTGAAAAGAGAAAACCACATAATAAATCATTGTAGCACATGCTGAAAAATGAAATAAAATGAAATGAGTGGAATGATGTATTGCTGTGGGCCACGATCCATCTTTAACCTGGGCCTTAGCGCTTGCGCTATCCACACCCCTATAATCTTAGGCCCAGTGCACCTTAATCTAGATTCAGTTGACTGTTAATTGCTAATTCACCTCCCTTAGATAGAATTTTATTTTGTTTCAAATTGTTTTTTATATTTTTGTTTGTTAATTCTTTTTACTCAAATAAAAATGATAAAAATTGTTTTCTAGCCATTTAGAATTTTAGGTTTGAATATTTGTTTTGTTTGGATTTTATTTGTTGGATTTCTTTGAATTGTGATTGGTTATAATAATAAAAATTCATAGTTTTTTGGTTTTAATTCTAAAAATAGTTCTAAACATAATAAAAAATACAAATTACTTGTGAATATTTTCTTTTTTAGTTTAGATTTTATTTTCTTATATTTTGTGAATATTTTCAATCCTTTGTGAAATACCAAAAACGCCCCTAGTTGTTAAAGTTGACTTTAGTCAACTTAAACAACTTTTCCTTCTTAGTTAATTCCCCTTAGAATTTAGTTTAGATATTAAATAGGAATTAGAATAACCTAGGCTTAGAAGTTAGGTTAGTCCCCCTTTTTCATTCTTTTTCTTTTCAACTTTAAAACACTTAATGAATACTTGAAATTAATTCCCCTTTAAAAAATACAAAGAAAACACTTAAAAAACATTAATAAAAATGTGAAAATCATAAAAAAGGGAATGGAAGCTTGAATATCCCTTGCTTTAGGGAATCATTCGAGTGCTTGGATCTCCCTTGCTTTAGGGAACCATTCGGGCGTAAGTTCCCAATTTCTAAAAAAACACAAACCAAAGGGTAGCTCGAATCTCCCTTGCTTAAGGATCCATTCGAAACACCCATACTCTCTTCTGTCTCACGCCCTCGTGGCATTCTTAAGAACATGTTGAATCCATTCCATAATTAGGCGTATAAGTCTCCAAAGGTCGAGCATCGTGGAGTGCGACTTTAACCTCTGTTCACTTAAAAAACACAAAAACATAGAAAATCTTGAGCCGAACTACGGTAGCTCTGATTCCTTGTAAGGGATACGTAGGCATTGGGTCGCGGGGCCTAAGCGAGCACACTTGTAAATAATTCCTTCTTTTCCCCGTATTTCTTTTGCATTCATTCGCATTTAAGTTTAGACATAGATACACCCTTTAGATAGAAACAAACATAGTTGGATACCATCGAGTACGATGGGCGTGGGGGGTGCTAGCACTTTCCCCTTGCGTAACCGACTCCCGTGCCTAGATTCTCTGGTCGCAAGACCTTGTTCTTATTCTGAGTTAGGTTTCCTGGTATTCCTTTCCCGCGATGGGATAAATATATTGGTGGCGACTCTGATTCCATTTTTCGCGGTAGCGACAACCCTTTCCAGGGGTTTTTGTTAAAATGAAGGAATGAATGGAGGCTAACCCTTTTCAGGGGTTTTGACTCAGCTGGTGAAATTATCTATTAAAAGACTGATTTTTGGAAGCTAACCCTTTCCAGGGATTTATGAATGATAGCAGAAAGATTATCTAATTGAGACTTCTTGTTTAAAGCCCAAGATTGAGGCTGACACTAACTGAGGATAGACAGATAAGGAATCTAGACTCTGTTAAGGAAAATTAATGCAGATAAGGGTGACAGAGACTGTCCATGTCTCTCATTCCAAAAGGTATACTCAATATGAGATTGAGACATTCTTAGCTTGTTTAATGTCTGGTTTAAAGAATGGAAGAAACTCACCAGGATAGGCTAAAAGGTGACTAAAGACCTGTTCCTATGTTTATAAGAAACTTGATGGGTCCTTGTATACAAGCTTAAGAGTAAGCTGGGAATATGCTTTTAAGAAGCCTATGGGTCCTTGTACAAAGCCCAAGAGGAGGCTAATCGAGGGTCCTTGTTATAGCACAAGAGAAAGCTATGTGGTTTTGAACTTATGTTGGCTTTAAGCAAACGGGTAAGAGGTTTCACCGGGAATAATTCCTCTTGGGTGGATCTATCCTATTTTTGGGTTCTAAGGCTTTTTCAAGATGTTTCACCGGGAATAATTCATCTTGAGGGTTTGAACTAAAGATCTCTAATTAGGAAAGATTCTTCACCGGGAAGACATTTTCAATCCTAGGCCATAGTCCTATAATATATATAGTTTAACTGTCCTAAGGTTTTACTCAGACGTAGTCCTAAACAATATATACACAGTTTATATTTGACAGTAATTTAAAGAAAGACTGTAAATTGAAAGCTTGTAAAGCCTAACCTGGATGGAGTGGAGACCTTTGAAGATGTATATACAAAGTCTCACCAGCAATTTTTTGATAACACTTGAATATTTATTATAAACAGTTAAGGGTTTTTGAAAATAGAAGAGGTGAAGATGGACATAGGTCACATAGGTATCTGAAGAGTTTCACCGGAAATAATGCCCTTCAAATACCAGAAAAATGTTTTGAAAACAGAAAGAAGATTTTGTAAATACAGTTTTGAAAACAAACTATGAAAAGAAAGAAGGTGTTGGGTCTTACACTCTATTAGAGGCCCAAAGAAATGATTTACTGTTTATGAGAAACAGTTGTTTGAAAATACAAGGTTTTGTTGTCCGAAAGAACCTCAATCGTCCGATTAATCAGAGATATGAAAACAGTTTAAATTTTTGACAACAGTCAACTTAATTAAGATAATGACAAAGTCTAATCCTAATTAAGACCTAAATGATTAGGGTTTTATCACAAAAATATTTACAAGAGATTAGGTTTTGAAAATCAAGTGAAAATTATATTTTAAGTGTTTTGAAATACTTAAAAACATGTCATTTTAAACCCAATAAAAATATATCAAATAAATAATATTTTTGTGATTTTTTGGTTTGTTGATAAAATAGATATATTAAATGAGAAGTGTGTAAAAAATTAAGAGGAAATTATTTAATTTGATTGGTTAATTAATTGTGTGAAGTTATAAAATAAAATGAAAGAGAAAAGTAGTAAAAAAAATGTTTTGGCCTCACCATGGTTTGAACCCACGCCCTTGAAGCCAGTCCTCAAAACACACACCAACCAGCCAACGCGCGTTTGGTGTTATAGTGGTGACTCCCATGCTATACATACGTTATTCAAGTGCATAGAGCAAAAAAGAAAATAAAATCAAAAGGTCTGGGGCGAGGGGGATTCGAACCCCAGACCTTGGGCACACGCTTCACAAACTCTCTTTACCACTGGGCTATAACGATGTAGTCGTTTATAAAACAACTACCATTCAAAATAAAATAAAATTTAACCCTGGATTTGAATTTTGCGCGCCACCACCATCTTCATCTTCAACCTCAAGCTTCCATGAATTTGAAAGTCCAACTCTCTCGTTTCTCAACCAAATCAAATGATGTAAACACCAAACTTGTTCTAATTTCTCTCACGATTTCAAATATGTAACTAATATGAATTTCTATTAACTACATCTACTGAATTATCTAAAATACGTGAAGAACCCTAAAATTTGAAAATTAAATTAAATGGCTATGCTGAAGTATAAATGACTGATGATAGAGGGTTTTTAATCCTCTGATGATGCTGAATGAAATGGTATCGAGTTTTAACAAAAAGAGTACATGAATTAAAGAGATGGAGCTGGGAAACTTACCTCTGAAAATGAGGGTCGTGAGGCTCTTGGAGAATTTATGGGCTTGTATGAATAACCCTAAAATCTTCCTAGTGACTCAATGAAGCTATCTGAATGCTTATTGAGACTTGAATGCCTCTGAGACTCTCTACTCGAAACCTTCTTTTTGAGCTTCAAGTGATATTGGAGGTTGGTGATTCTGTGGTTACAGATGTGCTGCAGGCATCTGGATAGCTTCACTACCACCTAAGGAATGTGTTTGGATGCTTGGACTAGCTTGACACCTTCTGAATTGCTCTATTGGCCTCCAACTGCACGAGCTTCAAAATGAAAGCAACAATAGTGTTCCCCCACTTACAGAAGTGATCCTGATGCTTGGATCAACTTCAATGAACCTCCTTAAGATGTCGGAAAGCTTACTTTCAAAAGAAGAGCCCTGGTTTGAAGAATTTGATTCTTCTTGCCAAAGAACTTTTGAAAACTATAAGCAAGAGGGAGAAATGGAGAAAGCAAGAAGTTATGGTTGCTTTGGTGTGATTAATATGAAGGATGACACTTCTATTTATAGGCGAAGAGTTCTGCACATATTGAGGGAGTGAGATTGCTTAATGAGAGAGTTTTGGTTTCTTGGCCATGAAGAAATTCAAGGAATCTCCAAAATGTAATGATGGCCAAACCGAGCTAGATCCCTATCCATTGATCTTATCTGATCTTGGGTAACATTTCTGATATGTAGAGGCTTTCTATTGTCTTAGGAAAAGATTCCAATTGATGAATCATTACTTACCATAAATTCTCAAAAGTAATGATTACATAATCACATGCTCTTGCTTTTGGGAATCTTCTTCAATTATTATGCCATGGTGGAAATGGATGAATGGTATGTTTTCAGATGTATTATGGGTCGTGTACCATCCATTAGTGAAGCCATATGCACAAAAATGCAAAGTTTCAAATTGTACATGACCTATAATTTTACTTCATGAGGCCAACTTTGAACACGCATAACTCCTAGCTCAAAATGAATTTGGAGAAGGTTGAGCACAATTTGGAAAGCCCTAAACATCTACAGAATCATTTGGGAGATTTGTGAAAAATGGGCCTAAAGTTGGAAGAAAACTAGGTTAAAAACACTTAGAATTTTTCTAAGTTTTTATGACCTAAAACTTCAAAATTCCCAAATCTCTTAAATGATTGATTTCTTGAAAAAAGTTGCACTGTAGGATGTTGTTTTATTTTGCAAGATCTACAACTTTCATTTTGTGAGATTTTTGAGTGTGTAAGCAAAATTTTGAGTTTCCAAAATACCCTTAAAAACCCTAATTCCTGACTTTTTGATCCATGATGAATTTTTTTGAGTTTCTTTTGCCAAATGACTTTAATAATCATATATTGATGATATTGATCTTAAAAAGTCATGTTTTGGCCAAAAATCCTAAAAGTCAAAGGTGATCTTGCATAGTTGACTTTTTCCAAATGAAGTGAAATCTTGGACTTTGATGATGAATCAAGTTCTCCACCTCAAATGAGTAATATGAATGGATTATATTGAGGTAATAGAAGCTCTTGAGTTATGTTTTGAGTTTTGGATCCATGTCCTGATTAAAAGTCAACTATCTTGGTGAATTAGGTCAAAAACCCTAATTGTCGACCAGATGAAATTGATGACTGTAGATCTTGAATTGAAGTGTAATGCCTTATGGGTATTGTCATATGGATCATTTGAAGATAATTGAAGCCTTTGAATGATTTCTTGGGGCTTTCTAGGGCTTCCCAAGTGTGGTCCCTGATTTTAGTCCTTGATGGGCTCAAAACCCTATATTGGTGAACTAAGCAAACCTGAGTCCAGATGATTGGTGTCTAATCAATTATAGGTGAATAAAATGAAAGTTTTGAGTCCTATGATTGTATTGGAGACTAATCCTTCTATTGATTGATCCTTTTCCTGAGCTCTTTTGTCCTTTGGACATCCTCGATTAAGTACAAGAGGAAGAAGTGACTGCTCTGTGTATTTGTTTTAATTTGATGAAAAGTCTGGAGGTGTGACATCTCAAGGGGGTCAAAAATTAGGGTATGACAGGACAGACTAATGCCAACGTGCCCTCTCCCATCTCAAACAAGTTCTCTCATGCCCACCTGTCCTCTCGAGGCCTAACATTGGAGAAATCCTTTACTTGTACCTAGCCGTCGCCACCGAAGCGGTCAGCGCCGCCCTCATCCGAGAGACCCCTGAAGGACAGAGACCTATCTATTTCATGAGCAAAGCATTCCAAGGCCCCGAGGTCAGATACCAACAGATCGAGAAAGTCGCAATCGCACTAATCAATGCGGCCAGGAGATTAAGGCACTACTTCCTGGCACACACCATAGTCGTGCGTACCGAGCAACCTATAAAGCAATTGCTCTGACGCCCCGATAAGGCCGGAAGGATGCTCCGCTGGTCGCTAGAACTTTCAAAATTCGACATAAGGTACGAAGGGAGGAAAGCTCTTAAAGCACAAGTTCTACTGGACTTTGTGGCCGAGATGGCAAGAAGTGGACCTTATATGTGGACGGAGCTTCGAGCCCGTCTAGAAGAGGGGCAGGTATTATCTTAGAAAACGGATAAGAGACCCTGATAGAAGTATCACTGCTCGCAGGATTACATCTCGCCGACGACCTCGAAGCCGAGGAGATCGAAGTGTTCACCGACTCCCAACTGGTGGCATCCCATATCTCGGGTGAATATCAAGTCAAGAGCGACCATCTCGCTGAATACCCGAGCCTCGTGCGCAAAAGAATGGCCCGGTTCAAGAACACCAAAGTAAAGCATATTCCAAGGGAACACAATGCCCGGGCAGATGTTCTATCAAAGCTAGCTAGCACAAGGAAAAGTGCAGTAACAAGTCCGTGATCCAAGAAATATTACCCAGACCTATCACCGAATCTCCGTCCATAATAACCCACGTAAACGCGATCGAACACGCGTCCTTCTGAATGACCCCAGTATACAACTATTTGAGGAACAAACTCCTGCTTGATGATCCTAAGAAAGCCGTCGTTATCAGAAGAAGGGCTTGCTCGTACGTCCTGGTCGAAAATCGATTATATCGACGAGGGTTCTCCATCCCCCTCCTCAAATGCATTGACGAGGGCACGGCCCCTTATGTACTTCGGGAAATACACGAAGGAATCAACTCCCAGCACCTGGGAGGGAGATCCCTCGCCAAGAAAGCACTACGGGCAGGATACTGCTGGCCCACCATGCAACACGACGCAAAGAAATACGTAAAGAGATGTGACAAATGCCAGCGTTTCGGGGACATGCACATCACACCCCCCAATGAGCTTAACTCCTTATCATCCCCCTGGCCGTTTGCATGGTGGGGCATGGACCTCCTCGGACCGTTCGTGACCAGAAGCAACCAAAACAAATACCTCATAGTCGTCATCGATTATTTCACTAAATGGATCGAAGCCGAACAATTGGCTAAAATCAGATCCCTGAACATACTGCGTTTCTATAAAAGAAACATCCTCACTCGGTTTGGAGTGCCCCTGGCCATCATCACCGACAACGGCACTCAGTTCACCGACAAACATCTCCAGGAATTCGTCGAAAAATTAGAAAGAAAATAGCACTTTGCGTCGGTCGAGCATCCCCAGACAAACGGGCAGGCCGAAGCCGCTAACAGAGTGATCCTAAGAGGCCTCAAAAGGAGGTTGGACGAAATAAAAAAAGAATGGGTTGAGGAACTACACAGCGTCCTCTGAGCTTACCAAACCACCCTCCATTCCACTACCGGGAGATAGGGGTGGACAACGGGCCGGGCTGGGCGGGTTCGGGCCCCACTACAAAAAATAAGCTCATTAGTGACGTGAATTTCAGGCCACAACAAGCAAAATCACCACAAACTGTGAAGACAAGCTTCTTCAAGGGTTTTTGATGAAGACAAAACATCACCATAGCTTTTGGCAAAGGACTTGGATCAAGAATTCTCTCAATATACAAGTTTAATCTTCAATATATCTTGATCAATTGTAAGGTAAATAAGTTAAAGAAAAACTCACTTAGATATAATTGTGTAATCAATGGAAATATCACACATAACATGCATTGCATTTAAAAGGCTTTTGGTAAAACTCATTTCAACATAAAAAGTTTTTTTCAAAGTGTTTTTTGGTTTTGTAGTTGAAGTAATCGGTTACTGAAGCTTTGGTAACCGGTTACTGAGTTTCTCAAAAGATCTCTCTCTGGTTTTTGTATGGGTAATCGATTACCCTGGTTTCAGTAATCGGTTACCCTGTTAAAAATTTGAAAAATATGAACGTTGCAATTGGGTAACCGGTTACCCTACTTCTGGTAACCGATTACTGCTGAAGCATCACATCTTTTCATTATTTCTTCAGCCATACGAAATTTCTTTTTAGCCATGAGTTTGCATCTTTTTGAAAATGTTTTTGCAGCCTTTTGGAAGGGTGTTTTATCATATATAAAGGCTTCTTTATTCCTTTTGAAAAAAACACACATACTATCAATTTTTCATAATCATTTTGTTGTGCTCTTGCTCTCAAATTTCCATTGTGTTCAAACTTCTTTAAAGAAAATTTTCAGCATACACTTTCATATACTTAGAAAATTTTCTTCATCATTTCCATTGAATACATAATAATCTATTGTGAGAAAACTTTACTTATTACCAAATATATTCAATCACTTGTAATTCTTTATGTTTGTATTGATTACATCTTATTGTTCCAAGTGTGGATATAAGATTGTAAGGTTGTAACCTTGTTGTCCATAGTTTTGGAAACAAGAGGTATCCTTAGGGAGGTTGTTCTCTTAAGGACTTATTGAAATCCAAGAAGGGTGTTCTTGGTGGTTGTCTCTTTAGAAGGACTAGGAAGAGTCTTGTAAGAGTCATAACATTATAGTAAAATCTCTTGCTTGTTGGCAAGGGGACTGGAGTACTCTCGACCTGTGAGGGGAACCAGTATACATCGTGTGTTCATTTACTTTCCGCTTTTATTGCTTTCAACACACTCAACAAGATCATAAAAGAATAAAAGAACAAAAATCTACCATCACCTAATTCACCCCCCCCTTCTTAGGCACATCTGATACTTACATTTGGCATCAGAGCAAGTTATAGGTAACTTGTTCCTAAAGATCCAGAATGGCTTCCGCAAATCAAAGACCAGTTTTCAAAGATGGTGGTTCTAACAACAAGCCTCCATTGTTTTGTGGTGAATATTTTGACTTTTGGAAAATCCAAATGAAGGCTCATCTAGAAGCACAAGGAGAAGAAGTTTGGGAGGCTGTCCTACAAGGTCCTCATGTTCCTACAACGGTCGTTGATGGTGTTGGATCGGAGAAACCTAAAGCGTCATGGGATGATAATGATAGAAAAAGGGTTCTTGCTGACAAAAAGGCGATCAGTCTTCTTCATGGTGCTCTTAGTATGGATGAATTCTTCCGAATATCAACATGTACAACATCAAAGGAAATTTGGGATACTCTTGTAGAAACTCATGAAGGTACCGCTGAAGTTAAAAGATCAAGGTTGAATACTTTAAGTCAAGAGTACGAACTGTTTAGAATGAAGCCCGGAGAAACTATTCTCGATTTGCAAAAACGATTCGTACATTTGACAAATCACTTGAAGGCACTTGGTAAGACTCTTACTACCGAAGAACTTAATCTTAAAGTGCTCAGATCCTTAACTAGAGAATGGCAACCGAAAGTAACAGCGATATCCGAGAAAAAGAATCTATCTAGAATGACTTCCGCAACATTGTTCGGTAAACTTCAAGAATATGAGACGGAACTTGGAAGATTAGAAAAGCATGAAAACTTAGAGAAGAAATCCAAAGGCATTGCATTAAAGGTAGATTCAAAGGAAAGCAAAATGAAAGATACATCGGATGAAGATGAAAACTTCATGCTTCTTGTAAAAAGGTTAGGCAAATTTTTTGGTAATAAAAATAATATTGATAATGCTAACTTTGTCAAAAGGAAGAAATTCTCAAAGCATAAGGATAAAGAAGCATCCACTTCATCACAAGAAGTAACATGCTATGAATGTGGGAAACAAGGACACATAAAGCCGGAATGTCCAAAACTTTCTAAGAAGAATGGATTCAAAGGCCAGAAGGAATTCAAAAAGAAAAGGGCCTACATAGCATGGGAAGATAATGAAGTAAGTTCTTCATCGGACTCCGATAGTGACGAAAGTGCAAATCTAGCATTGATGGCATCACACCACTCCGATGATGAAGAAGGCGAGGTTAGTTACGATGATTCTCTTTTTAATAATGGTGCACAAGGTGCAATAAATGAATTGTTAAATGAGTGCAAAATTCTCTATAAAACTATCTCATCTCAAAAGAAAATAATATCATCATTAGAAGAGAAAGTTAAGATAATTGAAGTAGAACATAAAGATGACAAAGAAAAAATGATTAGTGTTCAAGAAGATAATGTTGCATGCAAGAATTGTGAATCACTTTCCTTCCAAATTGTCCAATTAAAACGTGTTTTAGAAAGATATGAAAAAGGGCAAATTGGATTGGAAAATGTTCTTAGCACACAAAGATACTCCAATGATAGGAGCGGACTTGGTTTCTCTAAATTTGATAAACCAACATCCAACAAGACTATCTTTGTCAAAGCTAGTAACCAACCAATTCAAGAGAAAGTGATCAAGCCTAAAGTAATGCAACATTATCCTAAAAGGAAGAACTTTGTTAAGAAGAAATCTTATCCTCCTAGATATAGAAGTAACTTTGAACCTACTTGTTTTTATTGTGGTATTATTGGTCACACACCCAATGCTTGTTATGTAAGGAACTTTAGTGTTCCTAGTGGACATTATGTATGGGTGAAGAAAGGAACTAACTATGATGGACCCAAAGCCATTTGGGTACCTAACAAAACTTAATTTGTTTTGTAGGTATGCTTGAAGACCACTTCAAACCTATGGTATCTAGATAGTGGTTGTTCAAAGCATATGACGGGTGACTTAAACCAATTTTCAGATCTAAGGTTAAAGGCCAAGGGTTTTGTCACTTATGGAGACAACAATAAGGGAAGAATTCTTGGCAAAGGCAAAGTTGGTGCACCACCTTTCACATCCATTGAAGATGTTCTTTATGTTGAAGGACTAAAGCATAATCTTCTAAGCATTAGCCAACTTTGTGACAAAGGCTTCAAGATCAAATTCACTAAGGAAGAATGCTTGATCATCGATGAAGTCACCAATGAGGTAAAACTCAAAGGTACAAGAATTAATAACATTTTTATGATTTCTTTAAATGATTTATCTTTGAAAGTAAAATGTCTTTTGGTAAACAATAATGAATCATGGTTATGGCATAAAAGAGCAGCCCATATTCATATGGATCATTTAAATAAGTTAACCAAACATGATCTTGTTATTGGCTTACCTAAGATAAAGTTTGTCAAAGATAAACTATGTGATGCTTGTCAAAAGGGAAAGCAAACCAAATCGTCTTTCAAACCAAAGAATGTGGTGACTACAACAAGACCACTTCAATTGTTGCATATGGATTTATTTGGTCCATCAAGGACAAGAAGCTTCGGAGGTAATGTATACGCTTTAGTTATTGTTGATGATTATTCTAGATATTCTTGGACTTTGTTTCTTGTGCAGAAAAGTGATGCTTTTAGAGCCTTTAAGAAGTATGCAAAACAAATCCAAAATGAAAAATCATTAAAGATTGTATCCATAAGAAGTGATCATGGTGGAGAATTTCAAAATGCATCGTTTGAAGAATTTTGTGAAGAACATGGTATCTCTCATAATTTTTCAGCACCAAGAACTCCACAACAAAATGGAGTAGTCGAAAGGAAAAATAGGTTTCTAGTGGAACTTGCAAGAACAATGCTTAGTGATGCAAATCTTCCTAAATATTTTTGGGCGGATGCGGTTAGTACGGCATGTTATGTTGGAAATCGAGTAATCATTAGACCTATCTTAAAGAAGACTCCATATGAACTCTTCAAAGGAAGAAAGCCAAACATTGCTCACTTTCACATTTTTGGATGCAAGTGCTTTGTTCTAAACAATGACAAAGACAATCTTGGTAAGTTTGATGAGAAATCCGACGAAGGTATATTTCTTGGTTATTCTCTTTCTAGTAAAGCATATAGAATTTATAATAAAAGAACTTTAACTATTGAAGAATCCATGCATGTATCTTTTGATGAGACTAACACCTCCAAAGAGGAAATAGTTGTTTGTGATGATGATGATCCTTTAGATTTACCCCCGGAAGAACTTTCAAATGATACAATTGTGAAGGCCCCGGAAGAACTTTCAAATGATACAATTGTGAAGGCACCGGAAGAACTTTCAAATGATACAATTGTGAAGGCACCGGAAGTTCAACAAGAAAGTGTTCAACAAGAAAGCGTACAACAAGAATCAAACACCAATGATCTACCAAAAGAATGGAGAACTCATAGAGATCATCCTATTGACAAAGTTATTGGTGATATTAGCCAAGGAGTTTCAACAAGATTAAATCTCAAAGATGCTTGCTTACATATGGCTTTTGTTTCACAAATAGAACCTTCCAAGGTATCTCAAGCACTAGAAGATGATCAATGGATTCTTGCCATGCAAGAAGAGCTAAATCAATTCGAGCGAAACGATGTTTGGGAGCTTGTTCCTAATCCGGGAAACAAACGTATCATTGGAACCAAATGGGTATTCAAGAATAAGATGGACGAAAATGGTATAATTACTCGAAACAAGGCAAGATTAGTGGCACAAGGGTACAATCAAGAAGAAGGTATTGACTTTGAAGAAACCTTTGCTCCAGTAGCTAGATTGGAGGCAATTAGATTACTTCTTGCGTATGCATGCTCATTAGACTTTGAACTTTTCCAAATGGATGTAAAAAGTGCTTTTCTCAATGGTATCATCTGTAGATGTTGTTGATTGGCTGTATTTTTTGGTAAAACCTATTGTGGTTCCATCTTGTCAAAACTGATGTCATGACATGCATTCTGTTGGTATGAAGTGTTTCCTTTTACAGGCCTGTGGCTGATGTCAAGGCCGATGTCATGACATTCGCATCTGGTCGTTATTTTCTATTACTTCGTATGATAAGACCTGATGCGCTATATTTGGTAATAATGGATTCTGATCTGTTTAAGGACAAATTTGATGTTTTCTATTTATCAGTTTTCTTGTGTTGAAGATCTGGGGTTTTTGGGCAAAAACTATTCTATGGATTCAGGCCCAGCTGCTGTTTTATTGAAGACTATTTATCCCTCGCTAGGGCTAATGCTGCCGTCAGGGTTTTTGGTGTTGAGAAATATTTGAAGTTCTTGTGAGTTTAGTTTTCTTGTACTAGATTTCTTGTAAGCCAAACAATCATCATGATGATTGTCTTGGTCTAGGTGTGTTTGGTTTGTGTTGTAAGAGGTACTCGAAGCTTCTAAGCAAGAGTACTATTGTTCTTGATCAAAGCTTTTAAGCAAGATCAAGTTGTGTCTCTGAAGAGTGTCTTCGTCTGTTATTATTTGTTTGTAAGTGTTCATCACTGCTGTGATTGAGGGGGAGTGAGTAGGATCTCTGATCTAGTATTTAGATTGAAGTTGCATTGGGTAGATATTAAGTGAAAGGCGTAATATTGAGTTGTATTACCTTGAATTAATATTGCTTATAGTGGACTTCCTCCCTGGCTTGGTAGCCCCCAGATGTAGGTTTGTTAGAACCGAACTGGGTTAACAATTATCTTGTGTTATTTTCTTTTCTGCTTGTACTTTGTTCATCTGTTTGAAAAAGATACAGATAGTGATGTCGTGACATCCTGTAAGACATCACGTGTCTGAGTCCAGAATTTCAATTGGCATCAGAGCAGGCACCCTGCCTGTTTTTACTGGGTGAGATCTAGGGAAAGTATTTTCTGGTTTGATGGACAAAGAAGGTGGTGGATTCATAATGAGACCACCCATTCTGGATGGCTCTAATTATGATTATTGGAAACCCCTCATGGTGGCTTTTCTGAAATCCGTGAACAGCAAAGCTTGGAGAGCTGTGAACAAAGGATGGGAACATCCTGTTAATACTGATGAAGATGGCAACAAAACTCTTAAACCAGAGGAAGATTGGGACAAAGATGAAGAGGCATTGGCTCTTGGCAACTCAAAAGCCCTAAATGCCCTATTCAATGGAATAGACAAAAATATATTCAGACTGGTTCATCACTGTGAACTAGCCAAAGATGTCTGGGATATCCTCAAGACTACTCATGAGGGCACCTCCAAAGTGAAGATGTCAAGGCTTCAACTGCTAACTACAAAATTTGAAAATCTAAGGATGAGGGACGATGAAAGCATTAAGGATTTTTATATGAACTTACTCGATATTGCTAATACCTCAGGAGCTTTGGGAGAAAAAATGTCTGATGAAAAGTTGGTGAGGAAAATCCTTAGATCCCTACCTAAGAGATTTGATATGAAAGTCACAGCTATAGAAGAAGCACAGGATATCAGAAATATGAAGGTAGAAGAGTTAATTGGATCTCTTCAAACCTTTGAGATGGGAATGAATGAAAACTCTGAAAAGAAAAACAAAAGCATAGCCTTTGTATCCAACTCTCAAGAGGAAAGTAGAGAAGAGAATCTATCTGATTCTATAGCCATGCTTGGCAAGCAATTCAACAAAATTATAAGAAGTATGGATCAGAAGCCAAGATCGAATGTCAAGAACATCTCATCTGACATCAGTAGATCCTATAACTCTGGGAGAGGAGATAAATCAGAAGAAAAATACAATCACAGTAAAGGGATTCAATGTCATGAATGTGAAGGGTATGGACATATTAAAGCTGAATGCCCTACCTATCTCAAGAAACAAAAGAAAGGACTGTCAGTATCCTGGTCTGATGAAGATTCTGAGAGTGATTTTGAAGAAGAATCAGCCAAACATGTCACAGCTCTAACTGGAATTTACAACTCTGATGAAGACTCTAGTGAAGATGAGCTATCCTTTGAAGAACTGGCTGCATCCTACAGAAAGCTCTGTATCAGGAGTGCTGAAGTGTGTCAACAAGGTGAAAAGCAGAAGAAATACATAGCCCAGTTGGAGGCTGATAACAAAGAACTCAATGCAACCATATCTGAACTGAATGATGAAATTATCCTGTTACAATCCAAACTTGATCAGATGACTAAATCAGTAAAAATGTTGAACAATGGCACAGATATGCTGGAGGAGATCTTGCAGGTGGGAAAAAGTTCAAGAGACATGACTGGCATAGGATTCGTTAGTACAAAGAAATATGTCCAAGATAGTAGCAGAACTAAACCTGAAGCTGAGATGTCAAAGCCAATGTCAAAACATGTGACTCTACATCACGAGAAAGGTGGAATGAAGAGAAAGTTTCAAAGATGGAGATGTCATTACTGTGGAAGATTTGGACACATTAAGCCATTTTGTTTCAGACTATATGGATATCCTGATCAAGCTTCTTCATACAAACCTAAGCAGACCATGCCCATCCAGAAGCAACAATGGAAACCTAAAAGTATGGCTCTAATTGCTCACACATCTCTTAGTGTTTCAGCCAAAGAAGACTGGTATTTTGATAGCGGATGCTCCAGACACATGACTGGACTCAAGGATCTGTTTGTTGATATCAAAAGTCATTCCACTAGCTATGTAACCTTTGGTGATGGAGCTAAAGGAGAAATCAAAGGAGTTGGAAAATTAGACTGTTCAGGAGTGCCAAACTTAGAAGATGTTCTGTTGGTCAAAGACCTGAATGCTAATCTTATAAGCATCAGTCAACTGTGTGACCAAGGATATCAAGTCAACTTCACTAAAGATGAGTGTGTGGTTACTAATGAAGAAAAGGAAGTAGTAATGAGGGGTGTCAGATCCAAAAATAACTGTTTTTTGTGGGTATCTCAGGAATCCAGTCATTCTACTATATGCTCTAAACCTGTTTGGATGAAACAAATGGAAACAGAATACAATGTCACACACGATGTCATGACATTATATTGTGACAACTTAGATGCCATCAACACTTCAAATAATTTCATTCAGCACAGCAGTCCCAAGCATATCAATAGTGTACACCACTACATCAGAGATCTTGTTAAAGACAAAGCAATTGACTTGGAACATGTTGCTTCAGATCTTCAACTTGCTGACAGTTTTACAAATGTCTTAGATGCAAATAAGTGTGTAAACCTAAGAAACAAGTTAGACATCTGTACTTGTAAAAGATTATGGCAATTAATTGTGAGTGGGGCCAGCACTATTTCTCTCTCCAAATCTTGGATATCATTACACATTAAAGTGTATTTTCCCCCCTTTTTGCAAGTTACACAAACGGTTTTCATTCCTTCAAAGCTTCTTCTCCACACTCATTCTTTCTCTCTGTGTTTCTTCATTCATCACGCTCCACCCAGTTCCTCATCTTCTCCCACCATGTCTCAGAGTCCTTCCTCAAAGAAACCTACTCCGATTTCTGAAACAGCATCAGGTTCTAGGGCACCAAATGTTGTGAGCAATCAAGATGTGGTACTGGATGTCGTGCCATTGAACTCTGTCCCTTCTTCCGATTCTGCTCGCAGTCATCCAAGAAAGATGCATGCAAGAAAGTCTACCGGAGGATCTGTCCCAGAAACTTTTCCTGTCCAGGGTAGAGAAGGCTCGACATATGTTCATAATGCAATTGCAAACATTGTCACCAGAATCTTGAATGAAGGACACAAGGTCGAAGGAATTTCTGTTCCTCTAGCCCAAATGCCCGCTTCAGATGATGATCAAGGTGAGCATGATGAGGTAAGCAAAGATCAAGAAAATGTTGAGACTTCTGCTAGTAATGATAGGACATTTGCTGATAATGATGAGACGCATGTTGTTAAAGATGTTGAGACATCTGCTGGAAATGATAAGACCCCTGCTGCCAAAGATGTTGAAACAACCGAGGCTGTCAATGCTGAACCTGAGAAAGATGAAGAGGTTCCTGTTGTTCCTGCTGAGAAAGATGAAAACCCTAAAGTACATGATGTAGTGGATCTTGATGATCTTGAGGATCCTATTGATATTGCTGATGATGACCTCATTTCCAGCATCTCCAACAGGGTTAAGGCTCGTAAAGGAAAGCAAGTCTGTGATCAACAATTTCTCAAGCCACAGGTTGCTCCCCTGAAGACTGCTGCTAAAGAAAGGGTGAAGAGAGTTTCCACTGAACCTGCAAAGTCTGAAAGCAAAGTTACTATGAAGAAGAGAAAGGAAAGAAGTGTTTCTGCCACAGAAGATGATGTCCTAAGTGATGTCCCTGACATCCCTTCCAAGAAGAAGATTGCTGTCACAAAATCCTCCACAAAGGTTCGTGATGTCCCTTTGGATAATATTTACTTGCACTATGCATCAAATGCTATCCAGTGGAAGTTTGTTTATCAAAGAAGGTTGGCTCTAGAGAGAGAACTAGCAAATGATGCTCTGGAATGTCAAGAGATCATGAAGCTCATCAAGGATGCAGGTTTGATGAAAACTGTTTCTCATTTTTCAAAATGTTATGAAATGCTTGTGAAGGAATTTATTGTGAATCTGTCTCAAGATTGTGGTAATGGCACAACTGATGATTTCCATAAGGTGTATGTTAGAAGAAAGTGTATAGATTTTTCTCCTGCTGTTATCAACTTATATCTAGGAAGAGATGGTAAAGCTCAACCTGAGCTTGAGGTGACTGACAATGAGGTCTGCAAGGAAATCACTGGTGGTACGGTTAAGAGGTGGCCTATTAAGAGCAAACTGTCTGTTAGTTCTCTTAATGGCAGGTATGCATTGCTGCACAAAATTGGTGCTGCTAACTGGGTACCTACCAATCACACTTCCACTATTGCTGTTGGCCTAGGAAGATTCATATATGCTGTGGGAACCAAGACAAAATTCGACTATGGCTCTTACATATTTGATCAAACCATGAGGCATGCTGGTACCTCTGCTACCAAGCTTCCCATTGCCTTCCCATCTCTGATATGTGGAATCATCCTCAAGCAACACCCAGGAATTCTGAAAAGTAAAGATACTGTGTGCAAGAGGGAGACTGCTCTGTCCTTTCACTACAAGCTGCTGCAGAGATCTGATGACAAGACATCTGCTGGGACATCTCAACCCAGAAAATCTGTGACCAAAGCTCTCCTTATTGCTGAGTTAAAAGAGACGTGTCAAGAGCTGGAGAACAGGAAGCTGAAACTTGAAAATCTCATCCACAGTCTTGAGCAGTCTACAGATGATGATCTTGTTGGTGACAAGAATGGTGCCAATATGGATGAAGACCAAGAGGCTGAGGCAGAAGCTGAGGATGCTGAGGCTGAGAGTGCTGAGAGTGAGAGTAGTGATGCTGCTGAAGAGACTAGTAGCTCCAGTGATGACAATTCTGATGGGTCAAGTGATGAAGACAGTGATGGGGCTGATGATTAGATCTGTTTTGGCTCCTTTTTGTGGCTAAAAAGGGGGAGTAGTGGCTGTAGTGGTTAGTAGAGGTTATTTTGGTTATTTTGTAATGGATATATTGATATTTGGGACTATGGCCTTCTGTGTTTTTTTGGTATTCTCTGTGACAATGACAATTGGATGTTTTCTGGTTTTCTGGTGATTAATCAAGTTGCTCTTGTTGTTGACAGAATTTATTTTTCTGTTGATTGCTGTTGTGTGTGCTCTGGTTTCTGTTTGACGACTATTAGAGTTTTAGCCAAAAAATGTGCCAAAGGGGGAGTTTGTAGATGTTGTTGATTGGCTGTATTTTTTGGTAAAACCTATTGTGGTTCCATCTTGTCAAAACTGATGTCATGACATGCATTCTGTTGGTATGAAGTGTTTCCTTTTACAGGCCTGTGGCTGATGTCAAGGCCGATGTCATGACATTCGCATCTGGTCGTTATTTTCTATTACTTCGTATGATAAGACCTGATGCGCTATATTTGGTAATAATGGATTCTGATCTGTTTAAGGACAAATTTGATGTTTTCTATTTATCAGTTTTCTTGTGTTGAAGATCTGGGGTTTTTGGGCAAAAACTATTCTATGGATTCAGGCCCAGCTGCTGTTTTATTGAAGACTATTTATCCCTCGCTAGGGCTAATGCTGCCGTCAGGGTTTTTGGTGTTGAGAAATATTTGAAGTTCTTGTGAGTTTAGTTTTCTTGTACTAGATTTCTTGTAAGCCAAACAATCATCATGATGATTGTCTTGGTCTAGGTGTGTTTGGTTTGTGTTGTAAGAGGTACTCGAAGCTTCTAAGCAAGAGTACTATTGTTCTTGATCAAAGCTTTTAAGCAAGATCAAGTTGTGTCTCTGAAGAGTGTCTTCGTCTGTTATTATTTGTTTGTAAGTGTTCATCACTGCTGTGATTGAGGGGGAGTGAGTAGGATCTCTGATCTAGTATTTAGATTGAAGTTGCATTGGGTAGATATTAAGTGAAAGGCGTAATATTGAGTTGTATTACCTTGAATTAATATTGCTTATAGTGGACTTCCTCCCTGGCTTGGTAGCCCCCAGATGTAGGTTTGTTAGAACCGAACTGGGTTAACAATTATCTTGTGTTATTTTCTTTTCTGCTTGTACTTTGTTCATCTGTTTGAAAAAGATACAGATAGTGATGTCGTGACATCCTGTAAGACATCACGTGTCTGAGTCCAGAATTTCATCATCAATGAAGAAGTTTATGTAAAGCAACCCCCCGGGTTTGAAGACTACAAGCATCCTACTCATGTCTTCAAACTAAAGAAAGCATTATATGGGCTAAAACAAGCACCAAGGGCTTGGTATGATCGACTAAGTACCTTCCTAATCGAAAAAGGGTTTGTAAAGGGTAAAGTAGATACTACTCTTTTCATTAAAAAATTCAATCGTCATACTTTACTTGTACAAATTTATGTAGATGATATTGTGTTTGGTTCGACTAACCATGAAATGTGCAAAGAGTTTTCTTCAATGATGCAAGGAGAATTTGAAATGTCCATGATGGGAAGATTAAATTACTTTCTTGGTCTCCAAATAAAACAACTCAAGCATGGAATCTTCATCAATCAGTCAAAATATTGCAAAGAACTAATCAAGAAATTTGAGATGGAAAATAGTAAAGATAGTGCAACACCAATGAGATCTGGCACCTACCTTGATCCAGATGAACCAGGCAATCCTGTCAACATCACAAAATATCGTGGAATGATCGGCTCACTTTTATACTTAACGGCAAGTCGACCAGATATTATGTTTAGCGTCTGCTTATGTGCCAGATATCAAGCCAACCCTAAGGAATCTCACCTTGCAGCAGTCAAACGAATCATTAAATATCTAAAAGGAACAACCAACGTCGGCTTATGGTATCCTAAAGGTAGTATGAATACTTTAGTTGGTTATTCTGATGCTGACTATGCAGGTTGTAAAACTGATCGCAAAAGCACCAGTGGAACGTGTCACATTTTGGGAAATGCTCTAGTGTCATGGTCATGCAAGAAACAAGCAAGCGTGGCTCTTAGTACTGCTGAGGCTGAATATATTGCAGCCGGAAGTGGATGCGCTCAAATCTTATGGCTCAAACAACAACTACTTGACTATGGTTTAAACCTTGGGTGTATTCCTCTAAGATGTGATAACACAAGCGCGATCAACATAACAAAAAATCCAGTGATGCACTCTCGCACAAAACACATAGATATCAGACATCATTTCATACGAGATCACGTGTTCAAAGGTGATGTTGAGATAACATTTGTAGATACGCAAAATCAACTTGCTGATATCTTCACAAAGCCGCTTCCAAAAGATGCTTTCTATAAAATCCGTCGAGAACTTGGCATTCTGGATGAAAGTGATCTAGCCTAAATCTTCACCAAAATATTAAGGTGCTTTCTTTCTATGCTTATCATGGTTTTCCTATGTTTATTTTATGTATTTTTGCATTTTCTGCATCAGTAATCGGTTACCCAGATGAGAGTAATCGGTTACCCTGGGAGTTTTGCGCAAAGATTATTTTTTCACTTTGAGTAACCGGTTACCTAAACCCCAGTAACCGATTACCCTGCGTCCAGCTCTGTTTTGTTCACGTTTTTAGGTTTTTTTAAATGTGTTTTTACTTTATTTTTTTTCTCCTATATTGCATATGTGGCATACATGCATGCATCATATTTTTTATGTTATTTCCTCTCTCCTTATATCTCCTTTTTATCTCTTCCACCTACCTCTCATAAATCTCATTCAACTCATTCAAACCTCTCATAACTCTCACATTCAATTCATTCAACCTTCACATTCAACCTTCACATTCTCATAACTACTCTTAACATCTCTCAAATTCCCATAAACTCTACCTATTATATATTACCTCAAACCCTCAATAACCTAACATCTCTATCATCTTCTCCAAACCCTAACTTTCATCATGAGATCTTCAAGAAGCAACAAGCATGTGGATGGAAGTTCTTCAAGGCATCCGGCGGCACCATCCTTGAAAGCTCGTCGACTCACCTTCAATGTCCGCAAAAGACCTCTAATGGCAACAAAGTATGGTATGTTGCATAAATTCCCTAACACTAGTTTCCAATTTCCGGAATTGCTTAGATATCAAAGAGTGGATAGATTTGTTAGTGACCATGGAGAAGTATATGCGGATTTAGTGAAAGATTTCTATTGTTCTTTTGAAATTGGGAATGATTTATCTTTGTCTAGTGAGGTTCAAGGGAAACAAATTTCCATGACCTTAGAAGAATTTAGGGAGTTTTCAACTATTCCCACTACCGGCTTAGCTATCCTTCACGGTATGTTACCTCCATGGGAAAACTATACTAGGTATGGCTACTTTTATGATATTTCAAGAGAATCGGTTAGGGAAAGTTTCGCGGCCAAGGCTAACACGGCGGACCGTTTGGTATTACCGGCGAAGAATTTAACTGTAAGTGATCGAGTGCTTCACTTTTTCATTAGCTATATTTTGATTCCAAAACACTCTAACCACTCTCAAGTGAGTGATACCGAGTTGATGATTATGTTTGCGGTCAAAAACCGCATTAAACTTGATTGGGCAACTATGATTTTAAGGAATATGGAGCATCAACTTAAATTGTCGGGTGGCCTACCTTATGCTAGAATGATTTCACGCCTTTTGCCTCAATTTGATATTGCTCTAAGAAGGGAACCTAAAATCATGATGACTAATGACAATGAGATCGACACTTCATCCATCACCAAAAATACCGGCATTTTTCAAAACCGGGAAGGTCGGTTTGTTTATCGAGATGTTGAACCACAACAACCAAATGTTCACTACCAACCTCCCGATATACCCGAAGGAGGATACACAAATGAAGCTATCTACAACCTTCAAATGCTAACCTACAACAAGGTGTGTGCTATGGACACCTATATGATCAACCGGTTTAACAACATGCAACTCCAAATAGATATGCTTCACAACCAAAATGAAGAGGAAGAAGAGGAGGAAGAGGAAGAGAACATGGATGAGCAAGAATAGTCATTTCATTTCATATTATCATTTAGCTTATGTTTTATCATCTTTGTTTGTTCTACTTTTATGTTATTTTCATCAAAGTTGTGTGTTTAAATTTCATGTTCTAAAAACAATGTTTGCATTATGTTAGTATGTTTTGATTTATTAAATTTGAGTTATGTTTGGTTTCAAAATATCTTCTATATTCTTTGTAACTTTTATGCACTCTAACTTCTATTAGTCTTTCATTCCTTTTTGTTAATGACAAAGGGGGAGAAAGATCTCAAAATTATATGATTGCTTTTACTAACCATATGTAGCTCAAGAAGCTCAAAAATACTTAACTTTCAAAATCAAGAAATACTCTTACATAAATGGGGAGTATTGGTGATAGGGGGAGCAAAAGTCAATCATAAGGCAAAAGCAATATTATTCATATTTTCATCTAAGATTGGTTTGTCATCATCAAAAAGGGGGAGAATGTGAAGACAAGCTTCTTCAAGGGTTTTTGATGAAGACAAAACATCACCATAGCTTTTGGCAAAGGACTTGGATCAAGAATTCTCTCAATATACAAGTTTAATCTTCAATATATCTTGATCAATTGTAAGGTAAATAAGTTAAAGAAAAACTCACTTAGATATAATTGTGTAATCAATGGAAATATCACACATAACATGCATTGCATTTAAAAGGCTTTTGGTAAAACTCATTTCAACATAAAAAGTTTTTTTCAAAGTGTTTTTTGGTTTTGTAGTTGAAGTAATCGGTTATTGAAGCTTTGGTAACCGGTTACTGAGTTTCTCAAAAGATCTCTCTCTGGTTTTTGTATGGGTAATCGATTACCCTGGTTTCAGTAATCGGTTACCCTGTTAAAAATTTGAAAAATATGAACGTTGCAATTGGGTAACCGGTTACCCTACTTCTGGTAACCGATTACTGCTGAAGCATCACATCTTTTCATTATTTCTTCAGCCATACGAAATTTCTTTTTAGCCATGAGTTTGCATCTTTTTGAAAATGTTTTTGCAGCCTTTTGGAAGGGTGTTTTATCATATATAAAGGCTTCTTTATTCCTTTTGAAAAAAACACACATACTATCAATTTTTCATAATCATTTTGTTGTGCTCTTGCTCTCAAATTTCCATTGTGTTCAAACTTCTTTAAAGAAAATTTTCAGCATACACTTTCATATACTTAGAAAATTTTCTTCATCATTTCCATTGAATACATAATAATCTATTGTGAGAAAACTTTACTTATTACCAAATATATTCAATCACTTGTAATTCTTTATGTTTGTATTGATTACATCTTATTGTTCCAAGTGTGGATATAAGATTGTAAGGTTGTAACCTTGTTGTCCATAGTTTTGGAAACAAGAGGTATCCTTAGGGAGGTTGTTCTCTTAAGGACTTATTGAAATCCAAGAAGGGTGTTCTTGGTGGTTGTCTCTTTAGAAGGACTAGGAAGAGTCTTGTAAGAGTCATAACATTATAGTAAAATCTCTTGCTTGTTGGCAAGGGGACTGGAGTACTCTCGACCTGTGAGGGGAACCAGTATACATCGTGTGTTCATTTACTTTCCGCTTTTATTGCTTTCAACACACTCAACAAGATCATAAAAGAATAAAAGAACAAAAATCTACCATCACCTAATTCACCCCCCCCCTCTTAGGCACATCTGATACTTACACAAACTGGATTTTGCGACGTGACTTTTTACGCCCCTGGAGAGAGGGTGGCAACTAAGTTGTGACGTGATTTTCATGTCGCTAATTAGGGACATAAAAATCACGTCGCAAATGTCTGCACAGATATTCCCAACATTATAGTCAGAGCATGCGCAGCAGATGATGTTTAGAAAAACAGCTTTAGTTGCGACGTGATTTGCGTGTCACTAATTAGTGACATGAAAATCACGCCACTAATTATTGTTGCTTTGAATTTAAATGAATGTAATAATTGCAAGTTGCGACGTGATTTCCATGTCACTAATTAGTGACATGTAAATCACGTCACTAATTCCCTTTTTTTTATAAAAAAAATTATGAAACCAATTATATATATAAATTAAATTAAGAAATTAAATATACTAAATTATATAAATTAAACTAATAAACTAAATATATATATACTAAATATATAACCTTCAATTCTCTTAAAGTACTATATAGATCTTTTGTTACAAGTAAAAAAAATATTAACCTTTGTACAATATTAACCTTTAATATTCTATTTTTAAAAATTATAACATAAAATATATTTTTTGTTTTAATTAATTTTGTTTTTAATAACATAAAAACAGTTTTTATTAAATATATATTATAAAATAAAAACAGTTTTATTTTATATATATTCGGATTTCTTAAAATATTGTAATATTATTAACCTAATAACTTTTAACCTAATAAACCTAAATCCAAATCACTTTTAACCTAATAAATTTAAATCTATAATATTATTTTAACAACAACCCAACAATTATATTATATAAATATGCAAAAAAAAAAATTAATTTAATAAATCTAAATCCATAACATTATTTTGACAACAACCCAACAATTATATTATATAAATCTGAAAAAAATTAAAAAATTAAATTGCCAAAGTTGCTCTATGAAACTTGAATCAAACTTGTGGGATTGTTGAAGTTTGGAAAAAAAGACCTTAAAACAAATAATTAAAAATATAAATTAGTTATTAATTAAAAATATAAATTAGTTATTAATTTAAAAAAATATATAAAAAAATAAGAAATAGATGAAATTTATACCTTTGATTTGATGATGAAATTTAATTGGATGGAGGAAGAAGAGAATGAATAAGGTGGTGGGTGGAGGAAGAAGAGAGAATGAGAAAATGAGAGAAAAATGAAAGAGAAAGAAGAAGAGGGTGAATGGTTCTAGAGACGAAAAAATAGTTTATATAATAAATTTAGTGACGTGATTTTCATGTCGCAATTTTGCCACATGAAAATCACGTCCCAACCTCCAACAGTCATAATAGTTAATTACTCAACCTGCACAAAGTTCAAAACACATCACTTCAATGTCAACTATTTTCCCTCTAAAAAAATTTGCGATGTGATAAACATGTCACAACGTAATTTTTGAAATTTTCAAACTTCCCTCCTCTAGAAAGCTGCAACGTTTTAATTTTTAATTTTATAAAATATGTTGCGACGTGATTTTCACGCCACAATTTTTTTAATAAAAATACCCAATGCACCATGTACTAATGTTACTCTGATTATTTTAAATGGTTTATATAATAAATTTAGTGACGTAATTTTCACGTCGCAACTTTGCCACGTGAAAATCATGTCACAACCCCTAACAGTCATAATATTTAATTACTCAACCTGCACAAAGTTCAAAAAACATCCCTTCAATGTCAACAATTTTCCTTCTAAAAGAGTTGCGACTTGATAAACATGTCACAACGTAATTTTTGAATTTTTCAAACTTCCCTCCTTTAGAAAGCTGCAACGTTTTTATTTTTTTATTTTATAAAATATGTTGCGACGTGATTTCCACGCCACAACGTTTTTTTAATAATAAAAACTAATACACCATGTACTAATGTTACTCCGATTATTTTATTATCTAAATTTTTTAGTGACATGATAATCACGTCGCAAATATCTTTTTTTACCACATGATTATCACGTCACAAATGCCACGTCGCAGGGGAGCATTATTCTTGTAGTGCCCAATAACACCACCAGCCCAACCCGCGGTTTAAGATAACTGGCCCATTTTCGCCCAAAATTTACAACGATTTGGACGGGTGGGGTTTGTGCGGGTGGCGGGTTATTACGAAATATTACTTCGGGTTATTGGGCCAATTGCAATTTTAAGGCAAGGCCCAATAAATTTCTTGTGCTTTTTAAAATATTTTTACTTTTGGATCAACCTTTACAAAATATTTTATTTGATATATGATAATGTTTACAGTTCAACAAAATCAAAACAATATCATTACAATTATTAAGAAAATAATACATCCATTAGCTCTTCTTCAAATAATAATTGATCAACAACACACCTGAAATTTCAATATTAACAAATATTAGCAAGGAATTATAAAATGATATAATTTTGAAAATAACGGTAGTATAAATTCTAAATTAAAATAGCTCCCAGAGATTAGTTAAACTAAATTCATATATTTAAACAAACCTTCTAAATCTTCTAAACTAAAAATTAAAAGAAGGAAACTTTCATAGTCACAACTTACAACATATAGAATAAAAATAAAGCAAGAATAAACATAGCAGAAAATATAGAATCAATGAAGGCATACATGTTAATCTCATAAAAAAAACATAAAATCAACAATAACGATTGGGATTCCAAATATTTTATTTTATGCTCAGAACCTGTGTCAACAAGAACACTAGTTCACATTTCAGTAAACAAAACCAGATGTATCTAAATGATTAATTTGACATTAATAACTTCATTTAAGAATAGTCCAAGTTTTCATAAACTAAATATAAAATAACTTCATTTGAGAGAAAATCAGAATTCTAATATGAGTTTTCATAAACTGATGAGTGGATGATTAAATATTAAATTAAAAAACTAAAAATTTGAACAAGACAAAAATCAGAAACAATCATATTTACCTTGCAATGCTATAAGCTGGATAGATTAGAACAAGTCATAAATAAAAATAAGAACAAGTTAAAAAAATATTAAATAAAAAATTGAAAAGAAAAAAAAAATATAAATAAAATCAACTAAAAATAACTTTACCTTGCAGATCTTAAACTTGCATGGCAGGTTTGAGGCGGATCTGAGTTCCTGCTAATAAATCATAACAAACAAACAAAAACAAAAAATTATTAAGTTCAAATTCTCAAAATCAACCGTAAAACAATAAGCCTTTTTTAAGTGTTAAAGGAACATACACAGAAGATTGAAAAGAAAAAATAAAACTAACCTTTATACACAGAAGATTGATGATGATGAGAGTGAGAATGGTAAGAGTCGTGATACATATTTGGAGAGGGATTGTGTGGATGAATATTGGCGGTGGTAGTGGTGGCGGCTGGTTGAGATTCTAGGTTTAAAGTCTTTCAAATGAGGAAAAAAGAGAGGAAGAGAGAGAGAGAGAGAGAGAGAGAGAGAGAGAGAATCTGTAGAGTGAAGTGTGAATTAGGGTTTGAGAGAGAGACAAAATTGTTATATACTCAAGTTAGTTTTTACGGGTTGGGTTGGACACCCGCTGTTTAGTTTTCTTCAACCGGAATCGCCCAGTACAACCCTATTAAACCTGTATTAACGAACCGTTTGACCTGTTGATCCATATAAACCCGCCCATTTTCATTAAACCCGTTCGGTTTAGCCGGTTTTTAGCGGGCCTTTGGGTTTTGTCCAGCCCTACCGGGAGACCCTTTTCTGACTTACATACGGGACGGAGGCCGTAATCCCCGTCGAGGTACACGTGCCCATCAGACGTACTGAAGAACCCCTTGAGGAGGAGACTAACAGAGAATCCATCCGAGAGGAGCTCGATTTGGTCGAAGAAATTCGAATGGGTGTCGCTCTGCGCGAAGCTTCGCTCAAGCAAAAAATCACTCTGAGACATGACACAAAAGTCATTAGACGAGAATTTGAAGTGGACAGTCTGGTTCTCAAGAGAAACCACAAAGATTCTGGCGAAGGAAAGCTAGCCGCAAACTGGGAAGGCCCCTATCGCGTCCGAGCGAAGACCTAAAACGGGGCATACTACTTTGAAAATATACAAAGAGAAGAACACGCTCGACCCTGGAACGCCGAAAAATTCAAGCAGTACTGCAGCTAGGAGCCAGAGACGCTCGGAACATAGGTGCAGCCCGGGTACACTCCTAGTACCTCATAACGAAACAAAACGACAGTAGCCCGCTCCCTTAATCGAGCGAACTCCTTGTCCTTCGGGGAGCACGAATGCCGAGCACCCCGTCGTAAGCAAGTACCACGACGGCAGAACACCCTGCTCGCTAAGGGATAGTTCACGCCACGAGACTCAGACCTCAACACAACGAGGCCTGAGACTCACCCCCGCCAGGCACGTGTCCCCGGCTGTCGACCATAGTTCCACACACTTGGCAACCAACACAATATAATCGAGGAAATCTCCTACTAACGAATACACTAGCAAAACTACGACAATGATACTTTATTCATTAATCAAGCAAGTTACATAGTACAAGCAAAAGCAAAAACAAATAAAAAAGCATCATTCTGCCCGACGCATGAACTCCTCCGAGTGAAGATACTAGAACCAATCCTCGTCCCACTCCGTCTCAGAGCCATCAGGGTTGGTCACAACCCTCGCACCCGAGGACTGAGCCTGCGCGTTTGAACCACGAGCCCCTTGGGAGCGTGAAGTGGGCCCAATAGAGACTTTCTTTTTCTTCGTTTCCTTGATTCCATGAGAGAAACAAACCTTGGAAACTTCTTCCCTTTAGTACCTCTCATTTCTGCAGAAAAATGGAAAAGAAGAGGCCCAAGGAGCCCCCTTTTATGGGAAAAGAAAAGGGAACAAAGGAGCATGGGAACTAACAAAAGCATTAAACAGTTGCAGGACCCTTGGAAATAACGCGCACGATGCCCAAGGAGTCAAACGCATGCGCATAAACTTCGAAAAAAGAGGCAAACACAAACATTAAATATGAGATAAAGCGAGTACGAATTAAAGAACCATCGAGCAAACAGCCCGCAAATGTGCCCGACTAACGGCCATAAAGGCCGAGCCGATGAATATCTTTACAAAGCAAAAACGGGGGGCATTCCCCCCGTAGTACAACCAAAGTCACAAATGGCGCACAGGTCAAACTCTTAACAGAAACTTCAAACACCTTCCTCCATATGGGTCTCCTCGGCCTCCTGAGTTGCGGACTCCTCCCTATCGATCGTAAATTCTAGGAAGACGACCTGGTCACCCTCCACTCGGTGCGCGTTGGAATTATAGGTATCCTCAGCTGCAGCCATGCAGTCTTCGCCCAAAACCCGAATGTACAGGATTAAATCCGCCCGAGTCAAGAGAGCCTTCTTTTCGTCCGTCTCGTCCTCAGCAGGGGCCAAAGACCGACGAAGAGAAACCTCCTTGACCGAGGAAGACAGCATCGCTTCATAAAGGGTCCGATAGAGTAAGGTATGCTGCCCCTGCACGTCAGCCAGAGCGTCCTCCTTAGCAACCAGATTAGCCTTCAAATCTGCCACCTCCTGATCTCGGACCTTCAGCTCCTCCTGTACCTCCCCCAAGGCAGCCGCTTTGCTTTAACTGTCCTTCTGGATCCTCTTCACGGCCTCCGCAGATAGGGGTGCTGAACGGGCATACAAAGTGGCTAGCTCGAGGACCCTGACGACAGCGGCCGCATCCTTGATAAGTGTCAAAATGTCGATATTTTGAGTATATATTTGTGGCACTTATCGATTCTATTCTTATGATTTTTGTAATAAAATCCTAACTTTTGTGTAAATATGTGCATACTTGTGTTTTTGATTCATTTTTATACCAATTAATAGTTTTCCATTCATTTTAAAGGTATTCATGCATCTTTGGAGCATTGAGTAATAAATACCAAAGGCTAAGCTTCAAGAATGCAAATTCTACCAATTCATCAAAGAATAAGGCTCAAATAAGGATGATCAAAATCATCAATTTGGTCTTCATTCATTCATTATTATATAGAGCATTGAATAAGCTTTCAAACGCTTCGAACCGGGCGAAATTTGGAGTTACGGTTCTCAACTTATGGCGAAAACAAGATTTCACTTTTGCTGTCATCCGCTAAGCGGAGGAGGTCCGCTGAGCGGAGCTCCAGCGGAGAAAATCAGAGGCTGGATGCAATTTTGAGTCCGCTGAGAGGAGGGGGTCCCTTCACGTTGGTCCCTTGGCAGTGATCCCCTTCAAAATCATCTTGCTGATCAATATCACGTTAGCCCCCGGGCAGTGATATAAAGCTACGTCTCTTTACAAATAGGGATTTATTTTCATTGGTCACAAGATGCTTCAATTGGGTTTATTGCATTAGTCCCTCGGCAGTGATCTTCTTCAAAATTTCATCAATCATACAAGGTTCTATTTTTCTTTTCCAAAGTTACTAACTTCAACTAACATAACTAACAATCACGCATCATTCAATTAACATACCCCATTCATACATAGTGCATATACATACATCGCTCTCATTTATTTTGAGAAGCTCATTGCATCATACATTATATGCATCATAACATTGCATAAAATTAAGACCGCCTTTTTAGGCTATGCTACAACCAAAGCACCCGGTTCCTCCCGAAGAACATTTGCTTCACATTGTGAAAAGTGGCATCTACCTTGGGTGGCATCTGTAAGCCCATTTCACGCAGATTTTCTTTCCAACAAATGCAAATTTCAGGGCATTTTAGTGTCCAATCATCTTCTACCTTTAGATCACGATAGGCAGACGTGCCTATCCGACTCTTCAGGTTTAAGAAGATTGAACAGGGGCAGCTATCATACCCCAAAATTTGCCCAATCATTTGCGGTAAAGTAATTTATCAAGGGAACTAAATTAAGGGTCATGGGATTTAACATTCTTATTGTTAAACTCATTCTCCTATAAATTGGAATAGAGGTGCGGATAACAGGTATTTTGGGACCCATGTATTTGGACCCAATTAGGACAAGGGTTTTATCATGTTTGGGGTTATAGTTCTTTTACTAACATTTGTTTTTATTAATTTTATTATTACTAATTATTAGTATTAATATTATTAATTTTACTAATTAATTGTTGTTAATATTATTAGTAGAATTGTCATTAGGGATTATTAATGTTATTATTAGGATTAGTACTAATTTAAATATTATTATAATTAGGATTTTTATAGTTTTTTTATATAATTAAATTAATTGGGCAATAGGCCCATTAGGTATAGAAAATCCTAGTTTTGACTAATATAAATAACACATTTTCTGTGCAGACAATAGGAGGCCAACTCCACTCACAAAACCCTTATTCTGGCCTATCACTCTTACACACGTACATACCTCACATTTACACACAATCTCATCACTTTTTTCTAAATATTACTAACAATTAACCCTTTTTCTTATGAATCTCACATTTTCATATTTTTACAATCTTCAGTTCTCACCCTAACATACATATACATATTGCACACTATTGAAAACCATCTTTTTTTCTAAAACCCAGTAAACCTTTGTTTTTTTAAGAGTCAATTAACTCTCCACAAATAACCTTCTTGCACATCGTTTTCCAGTAACAGACTAATATCAAATAAAAAATACGAAACTAAAAATCATTTAAACTACAACAAAAATCCTGACTTTACAAAAATTTGTAAGTTTTTTTTTGTTTTTGCAGAAAAATGAATCTAACGAAAGTAGAAGACGGATTGAAGCCGTCAAAACCGTTGCCGCACGAATCAACCACCGGACGCAATCGAACGACCGCGTACCTTCACGCGCAACCGCGGAGACCCCCAGATCCGCGTCGGCGAGCACCACTCCGCACGACCTCCAAACAGCTCCGCCCAATTGCGGCCGCACGCAGCAACCTCGCTGCCGCCGATCGCCACACCAACCACCGTCACGACCAACCACTCCGGCAAAACATTCGACGGCGCTCCGACTCCACCCTGCAGCTACCGCGATCAACTCCCTGTCGCGAGGTCACCCATTCAACTTCGACGTCGCTGACGGCTTTATTTCATCATAGCATCAACCACTGTTCATTTGATCTTGTTGTCGTGGGAGGAAGAGAGTGAAGTTGAGATCCAATTCTTGGGTTGAAGAAAGGTTGTTGCTGAGAAACATGATTATGAAGACAAAGGGCGTGTGGTTCTAGACACAATATATTATTAGTTTTTTTAATTTGTGGCCTTATATTATAATATTTATTTATTTCTATCTAACTAACAAGAAAAGTAGATGGCACGGTTGGCTACAGAAGCTTGTAGTTAAACATGGGGTCGCAGGGTCGATCCCTGTCAGGGCCATGTATTTTTTATCAAAACATTGCAGTTAGATCCGATACACATGTGCTCACCCGAGCTGCGCTATTCCATCACGCTGGAGCCACAGGATCATGCCAGATCCAGATCTGACGCGTACAAAGATGCAGGCCCACGGTAGGCACTCTCAGGTGCATAACACAAGATTGAAGCCAGGTTTTCTTATATTTTATTTATTATATTATTTAATTATTTAGATTGTTTAATAGTTAATTATATTTGGTGTATTAATTTATCTAATTAGGATTATGTTAGTAAATTAGGATTAGGGTTAGGAGTATAACTTTTTTCCCGATTATTCGATTATGTCGATTATTCGACTTAATTGATTTAATCAATATTAAATCACAAAAACCCTATAAAGGTTTATTCGTCCATTAGGGTTCGTCCAATCCCATTGGCCACTTGGTCGAAGTTTTTAGGATTTAATTTGTTACTCGTTCCGACTAAACCTATTGGTCGCAATGATTAACAATCGATTAATTTAATTAATCAAATCCAATAATAAAAACAATAAGCTCTAACTTCCCCTTTAACGGATAAATGGCGGATGAATATCTATTTCATCCCGCCTTCGAATTAGTCGACTCTCTATGTCATACTGATCAAATATCTGAATAAAGCAATAAAATAATTTAATTAATCCTTTATTTAAATTCTCTCCTCGACCCGACTAAATCTATTAGTCGCATTAGACGAGAGATAAAAATTAATTATAAATCTAAAACATATTCAATTTGCTGGCCGCGACGATCAATCTATCGATCTGAGTAACCAGCAATGCCCATTAATCTGTTAGCTATAATGATCAAATCTATTGATCACCGCATCTAACAGTGCCATATTAAAGCGGGGTTGTACGCCCAAAACCACATCTAAAACACTAAACCACGATACTACGGATTTACATCCTTTCAAACACTGCGATGTTCACAACTACGATAAGGTAATTCAAAATACCTTCGAACTTCGCATTTCAAAACAATTTCAAAACGACTTCAAACACCTCCATAATCAAATTCAATTTTAAGGCGTACAACCCTGTGCCCGAACTATGTTGACTCTGATTCTCCCTAAGGAGATACGTAGGCACTTGGATAACCAAGGCGAGTCCCCCTCCCTAAAACCTCCATTCAGTTCAAATCTCAATTTTTCCCCTATTCACTTCCTTAGCTATAAACCTCTATAATTTTGCTATAAACCTTTACCTTAGATCAAACCTTATGAAAGGGTTGAGGGTGCCTAACACCTTCCCTCGACCTGATTATAATAACTTACCCCGATCTCTAAACTGTGTAGGGTTTCCTATTCGCCCTTCAGAATAGGTGGCGACTCTAAATATTAAATTTTTAGGCAGGTTGCTACAGCTGGCGACTCTGCTGGGGACATAACACTAATAGGTTAATTATTATGCTTCTAAGGGTTGAGAGGGTTTAAGTTTATGATTAATGGTTTAGGTTTGTGGCGCATTTTAGGGTTTGGCAAACTTGCCATTTTCAGGGTTTGGGGGAGGTTCATCTTTATAATAAATATTTTAATTATTTGTTTATTTATTGTCTTTGGTTTTTTTTTATTGAATGTTTTATTTAAAATGTTTGATTATATGTTATATGCACTGCTGTTGTTGTTATGTTGTGTTAAACCCTAAGTGTGGGAGTTAACTTTGAGATCAGGGGGGAATCGAATCGCCTACGAGTCTCATTGATAACTCCACTCGGAGTGGGTTGAGTATTCGGAAATGTCCAAAACGAGGCTTGACTTTGTTGAGGGCAGGACTGGATACTTGGCTGATCTCTCCGAGAACCTACCCCAAAAATTCAAACCTCATGGATAAAATGAGTTGTTCTAAAATCCGAAGAGACCAAAAAGTCTCGGAGGCTACGAACGACCCCATGAGACCTTCTATAACCCCCTATAAAAAGGTTGGCTCCCAAGAGCCGCTACGTCGAACCTATGAACCTAGGACTTTTGTGCTTTGGTGCTCATGATGTGTTTGCAATTTATATACTTCGAATATCTATACGTTTCAATTTTTGCAGGTATCCCTACATGCTCCCTAGCCTATAGGGACTCTAATTTCTAAGACCACGTCTTTCCCACGAAGGACATCACCATCTACGCATTCCCTAGCCCATAGGGATTCTATTCCTAAAACTGTATCCTTCGTACGAAGGACATCTTCATTAGCATACGTCAATTGGCCTCTCGGTGGCCATGAGATCCAGTGATTGTCTTGAACGGTCACTCTATGCTTGTTCCTACGCACTCCCTAGCCCGTAGGGATTTTCCTTTTACATCCTTGCATTTTTACAACTACGTGTCCTTCCCACGAAGGACATTTTTGTTAACGCACATCGATTGGCCCCTCGATGGCCATGAGGTTAAATAACCTTCTTGAACGGTCACCCCGTGCTTGCTCCCGCGCATCCCCTAACTCGTAGGGTTTTGAATTCCCATTTATACATCTTTCCTCCCTAACTTGTAGGGATTTCATTTTATCCACTATCGTCCTTAGATAGGTGCGTTCCACATAGAGAACCTTCCCACGAGGGACAACTTCGTAAGTACACATCGAACGACCTCTCGAAGGTCATGAGACTTGGTGACTATCCTGAACGGTCATCAACTGCTACTTTCCGCGTACTCCCTAATCTAAGGGATTCCCATTGGTGTGTCATAATATCTAGCTTGCAAGTATTTCATTAGTGTCTGATGTCATCCCTAAATCCGCATAGGCTATCCTTAGGATTATATCTATCGCACGTCCGCATTGCATACAATGAGTCATAATAAAGGAGTCCTTTGCATACGCGTACATTCGCATTTTCATGCATCCATTCATACATTTACATTTGCATATCCATCTTCGCCCGCACCCACACTTACCGTGCTAGCCGATTTCCCGAGACTCGTGGAGAAAAAATAAAGAGGAGAAAGAAGGAGGATAAACAATTAAGAATGATCTTAAGGAAAAGAGGACGCCTTTCACCATGCTAGCCACATGCCCACGCCTTGTCGTAACAGGATTGTGAATGCAACAAAGGTTATTATCGAGCAAGGATTAGTTCAACAACGAAGTTTCCTCATAGATACACTCAAGGGGTATCTAATCATAAGGGGGTTCATCTACGAACATAGCAAACTTACAAGGACGCTCTACGATAACCTGGGGGCAAGGATTAATCCAACTAGGGCAATAACCTGAACAAAAATGCGTGACTACGATGGAGGGAATGCGACATATGCTAACTCCATACCAAGGGGCAAAAAGGCCATAGGTTTTTCTATCAATCTACAAACTTTGAACGCTGCAAATGGTGTGGTGCTATCCTTAGAAAAAAAAGGGCAAAAGAGGTTCAGTCAAAGGAAACTCATGAAGTTCCGATACGACGAAAACCCACCGCTTACAATTATTTCTGACAGGTTTGACGTGCCCAAGGAGAATTCGAGATTACCCTTTTACTTCTACAAGTCTAGGAACTAAGGAGTAAAGCAAGGTCAACGGACTCACAAAGAAGATTGCCCTTAGGATTAATAGGTTTATCTTTCTAGTTGTAATTCCTACGATCACAAAATGCTATTTGATGTAAAACGTTGTACCTTTCGAATAGTAATTCAATAAAATAATCATGCATGTTTTGAAATCAATTCTTTCGCTCCGCTTTTGCATTACTACAACTTTCCATTTCAAATTATCTTTCAAATTATCACTCCCAATCATTAACAAACTTGAGGGAGAATGACGAATACAAATAACTAAGTCTAGCTAAATATATGCTTTCAAGGTAAGACCAAACCGACGATGTACAGGCATTGCTTCAATTCCCAAACAGTAGAGACATAAGGATGTTGATCCCTCGTTACCCCCTCGAGCCAGGAGTTGGAGCTTGTTTCTACTTTTCAAATAAACCTTGATTTTAACCAGGGGCAGGGTAGATTTCAATTAATTCAATGGTGTATTTTGGTTGTCAAGAGAATCAGTTAATCCAAGCAAGGATCAAGCAAAGTTTCAAGCATATCCTTTTCCTCGCGTTCATCCAAGATTGGGGAAGCAATGGAGATAACATTCACGACATCTTCTTCCTCAATACATCATCCAAGATCGAGGACATATCAGAGCCGAAGCTTGCAAATCCAAACCAACATGGCGGTCACAACATTCAATATCCAAGGATCAAATCTCAAAAGGAGCATTCAAAAGAAAAAACGCCCGCTAAGTCAAAATGGAAAATTGCATGAAAGAAAACAAAAAAGACTTAAAAAAAATTAGGGCATTCCGATGGATCAAACTCAAAGGAATTGGTTCATGCAAAAATAAGGGACTAAAAAATGCGAAATACAAAGGATAATCTTGTGACTGCTAAACCATCAAAGCTTCACATCAATGCTTGGATCTTCACTAAAAGCTTATGCTCAACTGAAACGATTCTCTTGCAAACAAAACACATTCATTGGATTAGGAGAATCTTTAGGATCTGGAGAACATCAAGGAGAAAGGGGTGGTATAAATAAATTTTGAGCCTTATATCCATTGTTTCTTAAAACCGTGAACCAGGCCAAGTTACAACATTTAAAAGTCCTAATTGAGGCAAGGTTAACTACGAAAGCATATCGAGCAGGATTTTGTTATACCGACTCCTAGGTTTGTTAAAACTATTTCTAACCACTGCGCTTCTTCAAGCATTCATCATCCAGTCCTAATTCATAACGGACTTCGATTTCAAAACATGCATATGCATCGCATTGGAGTTACTTCTCGAAGGGTACAACGCCATCTACGAATACACACTTAGCATCGAGGAAATCTAGAAATTGGTTTAATCAAAGGTAATCATTTCTAATAAAGACTCTGGAATGGGGGGAATCACATCTAGGGGGTTCCCCTTAACAGGGGCAAAAACTCAAGGATCGCAGGGGCATACGAGCGAAAATCCTATTAACTGGGGGCATTCTTCCTAAGGTTCAATCGACTTGGGGCACATCTCGAAGCAACAACAAACAGGGGCATGTCAAACATGGGAAAAATGCAAATTCAAAAAGATAAAACACTATGGATAGTCCTCCATATCCTGGAGATCAGGGGCATACCCTTCAATCCAAACGTCAAAGCATATGACAAGGTTATTTATCGGGGCACTTCCTTCATGGCTTGGAGATCACAAGCATCTTTTTACTAAAATATTGGGGCATTGGATATAAAACCCATAAGGCGAACAACAAAAGGGAAAGGCGTTCTCGCACTTTACAACATCCGACAAATCTTTCTCCTAACTACGATCTTCAAAAACATGTATCGGGGAATCGCGCTAGCATCACACCCCACCTTATCAAACAAACCTGTAACATTAGCGAACTATGTACGCTTTGGTTATCAACAACCTATCATTGAAGCATCATGCAAATACATATAAGTCATGCATTCCATACATTGGCTGATACATTACACCATACCTTTTTAGGTAGTCTTCTTTAAGACAAATCCTACGATCCCCTTTAGGAACCTTTTTAGGTAGTCTTTTCTAAGACATTCATCATCCTTTCTAGGAACCTCTTCGGGCAGTCTTATCTAAGATAAATTGTCATCATTTCCAAGAACCTTTTTTAGGTAGTATTCTTTAAACCTTTCTAGGTAGTCTTCTCTAAGACAATCATCGCCGTTTCCAAGAACCTTTTTAGGTAGTCTTCTTTAAGACATTCTAAGGACCTTTCTAGGTAGGCTCTTTAAGACAATCATCGCAATTTCCAAGAAGCTTTTTTAGGTAGTCTTCTTCAAGACATTCTTTTTCTAAGTACCTTTTAGGGTAGTCTTCTCCAAGACATTCTTTTTCTAAGTACCTTTTTAGGCAGTCTTCTTCAAGACGTTCTTTTTCTAAGTACCTTTTAGGGCAGTCTTCTTCAAGACATTCTCTTTCTAAGTACCTTTTAGGGTAGTCTTCGCCAAGACATTCTTTTTCTAAGTACCTTTTCAGGTAGTCTTCTTTAAGACAATTTGCCATCCTTTTCAGAAACCTCTCCAGGTAGTCTTCTTTAAGACATTCTTTCAACCTTTTTAGGTAGTCTTTTCTAAGACATTCACTGTCCTTTCCAAGAACCTTTTTTAGGTAGGTTTAGACATCTTTCAGCATTTCCAGGTAGTCTTCTTTAAGACATTCCTCATCCAAAAAACCTTTTCAGGTAGTCTTCTTAAAACATGTATCCAATCCTTCCTCATCCTCTCCAAGAGCCTTTCTAGGTTAGTCTTGTTTGAGACATATCTAAGTTAACCTTATAGTCTTATTTGAGGCATATTGTACCATTCCCAGGAACCTTTCTAGGTTAGTCTTGTGTAAGACGCATCCTAGCCTTTCTAGGTAATCTTGTTAAAAACTTTTTTCCTTTCCAGGAACCTCTCTAAGCTAATCTTGTTTAAGACATTACATATCCTTTCTAAAAGCCTCTCCAGGTGAATCTTGTTTAAGGCACATCTCAGCCTATCTAGGTCAGTCTGTCTTGTTTAAGGCATATCATGCCTTTCTAGGTAGCCTTCTTAAAATATTTATCCAATCTTTTCTAAGACATAACTTGTTTCCCAACTCCTATTTTTTCAAATCCTATTCCAATCCCATTTCAATTTCAATATCAATCCAAATCGTGACCTATTGCGTTACGTCTTATCACGGCAGTGATATGGCACCGAGTTCTTTGGTACGTTAGCCCGTTGGCAGTAACCAAGACTCATTTCAATTTCAATTTCAATCCAAATCGTGACCTATCGTGTTACGTCTTATCACGTTAGTCCCTTGGCAGTGATAATGGCACCTTCAATTTCAATCCAAATCGTAACCTATCGCGTTACGTCTTATCACGTTAGTCCCTTGGCAGTGATAATGGCACCTTCAATTTCAATCCAAATCGTAACTTATCGCGTTACGTCTTATCACGTTAGTCCCTTGGCAGTGATAATGGCACCTTCAATTTCAATCCAAATCGTAACCTATCGCGTTACGTCTTATCACGTTAGTCCCTTGGCAGTGATAATGGCACCTTCAATTTCAATTTCAAATCGTAACCTATCGCGTTACGTCTTATCACGTTAGTCCAGTGGCAGTGATAATGGCACCTTCAATGTCAAGTTCAAATCGTAACCTATCGCGTTACGTCTTATCACGTTAGTCCCTTGGCAGTGATAATGGCACCAAGTTCTCTGTCCCTTGGCAGTGATACACTTCCATATCTTCTCGCTCACTCCTATCACGTTGGTCCCTTGGCAATGATGCCCTTCAAAATCATCTTGCTGATCAATATCACGTTAGCCCCCGGGCAGTGATATAAAGCTACGTCTCTTTACAAATAGGGATTTATTTTCACTGGTCACAAGATGCTTCAATTGGGTTTATTGCGTTAGTCCCTCGGCAGTGATCTTCTTCAAAATTTCATCAATCATACAAGGTTCTATTTTTCTTTTCCAAAGTTACTAACTTCAACTAACATAACTAACAATCACGCATCATTCAATTAACATGCCCCATTCATACATAGTGCATATACATACATCGCTCTCATTTATTTTGAGAAGCTCATTGCATCATACATTACATGCATCATAACATTGCATTAAATTAAGACCGCCTTTTTAGGCTATGCTACAACCAAAGCACCTGGTTCCTCCCGAAGAACATTTGCTTCACATTGTGAAAAGTGGCATCTACCTTGGGTGGCATCTGTAAGCCCATCTCCCGCAGATTTTCTTTCCAACAAATGCAAATTTCAGGGCATTTTAGTGTCCAATCATCTTCTACCTTTAGATCACGATAGGCAGACGTGCCTATCCGACTCTTCAGGTTTAAGAAGATTGAACAGGGGTAGCTGTCATACCCCAAAATTTGCCCAATCATTTGCGGTAAAGTAATTTATCAAGGGAACTAAATTAAGGGTCATGGGATTTAACATTCTTATTGTTAAACTCATTCTCCTATAAATTGGAATAGAGGTGCGGATAACAGGTATTTTGGGACCCAAGTATTTGGACCCAATTAGGACAAGGGTTTTATCATTTTTTGGGTTATAGTTCTTTTACTAACATTTGTTTTTATTAATTTTATTATTACTAATTATTAGTATTAATATTATTAATTTTACTAATTAATTGTTGTTAATATTATTAGTAGAATTGTCATTAGGGATTATTAATGTTATTATTAGGATTAGTACTAATTTAAATATTATTATAGTTAGGATTTTTATAGTTTTTTTATATAATTAAATTAATTGGGCAATAGCCCCATTAGGTATAGAAAATCCTAGATTTGACTAATATAAATAACACATTTTCTGTGCAGACAAGAGGAGGCCAACTCCACTCACAAAACCCTTATTCTGACCTATCACTCTTACACACGTACATACCTCACATTTACACACAATCTCATCACTTTTTTCTAAATATTACTAACAATTAACCCTTTTTCTTATGAATCTCACATTTTCATATTTTTACAATCTTCAGTTCTCACCCTAACATACATATACATATTGCACACTATTGAAAACCATCTTTTTTTCTAAAATCCAGTAAACCTTTATTTTTTTAAGAGTCAATTAACTCTCCACAAATAACCTTCTTGCACATTGTTTTCCAGTAACAGACTAATATCAAATAAAAAATATGAAACTAAAAATCATTTAAACTACAACAAAAATCCTGACTTTACAAAAATTTGATAGTTTTTTTTGTTTTTGCAGAAAAATGAATCTAACGAAAGTAGAAGACAGATTGAAGCCGTCAAAACCGTTGCCGCACGAATCAACCACCGGACGCAATCAAACGACCGCGTACCTTCACGCGTAACCGCGGAAACCCCCAGATCCACCCCGACGACCTCCACTCCGCACGACCTCCAAACAGCTCCGGCCAATTGCGGCCGCACGCAGCAACCTTGCTGCCGCCGATCGCCACACCAACAACTGTCACGACCAACCACTCCAGCAAAACATTCGACGGCGCTCCGACTCCACCCTGCAGCTACCGCGATCAACTCCCTGTCGCGAGGTCATCCATTCAACTTCGACGTCGCCGACGGCTTTGTTTCATCATAGCATCAACCACTGTTCATTTGATCTTGTTGTCGTGGGAGGAAGAGAGTGAAGTTGAGATCCAATTCTTGGGTTGAAGAAAGGTTGTTGCTGAGAAACATGATTATGAAGACAAAGGGCGTGTGGTTCTAGACACAATATATTATTAGTTTTTTTAATTTGTGGCCTTATATTATAATATTTATTTATTTCTATCTAACTAACAAGAAAAGTAGATGGCACGGTTGGCTACAGAAGCTTGTAGTTAAACATGGGGTCGCAGGGTCGATCCCCGTCAGGGCCATGTATTTTTTATCAAAACATTGCTGTTAGATCCGATACACATGTGCTCACCCGAGTTGCGCTATTCCATCACGCTGGAGCCACAGGATCATGCTAGATACAGATCTGACGCATACAAAGATGCAGGCCCACGGTAGGCACTGTCAGGTGCATAAGACAAGATTGAAGCCAGGTTTTCCTATATTTTATTTATTATATTATTTAATTATTTAGATTGTTTAATAGTTAATTATATTTGGTGTATTAATTTATCTAATTAGGATTATGTTAGTAAATTAGGATTAGGGTTAGGAGTATCACTTTTTTCCCGATTATTCGATTATGTCGATTATTCGACTTAATTGATTTAATCAATATTAAATCACAAAAACCCTATAAAGGTTTATTCGTCCATTAGGGTTCGTCCAATCCCATTGGCCACTTGGCCGAAGTTTTTAGGATTTAATTTGTTACTCGTTCCGACTAAACCTATTGGTCGCAATGATTAACAATCGATTAATTTAATTAATCAAATCCAATAATAAAAACAATAAGCTCTAACTTCCCCTTTAACGGATAAATGGCGGATGAATATCTATTTCATCCCGCCTTCGAATTAGTCGACTCTCTATGTCATACTGATCAAATATCTGAATAAAGCAATAAAATAATTTAATTAATCCTTTATTTAAATTCTCTCCTCGACCCGACTAAATCTATTAGTCGCATTAGACGAGAGATAAAAATTAATTATAAATCTAAAACATATTCAATTTGCTGCCCGCGACGATCAATCTATCGATCTCAGTAACCAGCAATGCCCATTAATCTGTTAGCTATAATGATCAAATCTATTAATCACCGCATCTAACAGTGCCATATTAAAGCAGGGTTGTACGCCCAAAACCACATCTAAAACACTAAACCACGATACTACGGATTTACATCCTTTCAAACACTGCGATGTTCACAACTACGATAAGGTAATTCAAAATACCTTCGAACTTCGCATTTCAAAACAATTTCAAAACGACTTCAAACACCTCCATAATCAAATTCAATTCTAAGGCGTACAACCCTGTGCCCGAACTACATTGACTCTGATTCTCCCTAAGGAGATACGTAGGCACTTGGATAACCAAGGCGAGTCCCCCTCCCTAAAACCTCCATTCAGTTCAAATCTCAATTTTTCCCCTATTCACTTCCTTAGCTATAAACCTCTATAATTTTGCTATAAACCTTTACCTTAGATCAAACCTTAGGAAAGGGTTGAGGGTGCCTAACACCTTCCCTCGACCTGATTATAATAACTTACCCCGATCTCTAAACTGTGTAGGGTTTCCTATTCGCCCTTCAGAATAGGTGGCGACTCTAAACATTAAATTTTTAGGCAGGTTGCTACAGTTATGTTTAACTTGCTTTACAAATCTGTGTTGATATTATCCTGGATTTTTGCTCTATGCTGGGGATTTGGGGTGCTTTAGAGATAAACTTCTTGAATCCTTATCTAGGATGATTATCTGTTGGTTTTGAACTCTAGAGATAGATTTAGAGCTAGCATTCACTGTGGGTATCTGTACTTAATGCTTTCGTGTTTGAGCGACGCGCGAGAGATCGCCGACGCGAGAATACGGATGTTCTCGTAACTTCGCGTTAGAGATAACCTTAGTTGTGAGATGATCTCGTTTGTGCTCCAGAGATGGACGCTTATGTGAGAGATACGTGATAACATAGATGAGTATCGTAGGTTGAGTATAACGGATTGGTAAGTGTATGTTTATGAAGAGTGAATATATTTACATTCCTGATAAGTTATTTCTCTTCTAAGAATGTGTTTATTCTTTTTCTGTCTATATCTTTGTTTACTTTTTTCTCATTCAATCCAAAGTTCAAAACTGTAGAAACTGTTGAATGGCATCTCTCCATCTCTGTGGACGATAAATCCCGGATCAATATTTCCAAATCTTGTTTGTTGCTTGCCCTATACTGCATTCAACAAAATGGCGCCGTTGCCGGGGATGGTTGTGATTGCATCGCAATAGTTTCTGTGGTCTTGAGCTTTGTATATATCGTATATATTGTATAGTTTCACTTGTATATATATTTACTTGTACATGTTTACTTGTTTATGTTCACCATATAGTTTTACTTGTATATGTTACATACAAGTATACTTTTGTTGGTGAATGTTGGTGAAACATGTTGATCTCGGATTAGCTCTTTAATTACAAATCTTCACTTTTCAACTTGCGTATCCAACATTCACTAATTTTTCTCTTTGTGTATGTTAATAGTTATATGTGTGTCATGTTTGTATATATGTGTTTGTTCATGTACATATTTGTATACTTGTGTTTTCCTTTATGTTCGTATAATTGTTGTATATATTTGTACCAGTAACGTTTGTTGAGTGGTTGGTTAGGACACTTTCTTTAGGCTTGTGCGGTGAGACGTCACCATGGCATGACGGAAGGAAGCTACTTTCAAACACTGAAACAATAAAGGCGTCGAGCTAACGACGTAAAACAAGCGCTTGTTGGGAGGCACCCCAACGGTTGTAAATATTGTTTATATTTCTATTTATGAGGTATTTAGGTGAAGTGGTGAGTGATTAGAACAGCTGGTGCAATTCTGATTTTTCTGTGTTCTGCTATGTCCGCTAAGCGGAGCAGAGCTCGCTGAGCGAGCATAGCAGAATTTTGTTTTTCTGCTCTGCACCAGCAGGTTCTAATTCCACTTGGTTCTATCCTTTTTCCCACTTTCACCAAGAATATTTAGTTGTATATATTAGTTTTATTTTTCTAATTCTTTTGTGGTTGTTTGTACTCGAATTTTGTCCGTAATTCGAAGATTTTTTAGGTGATTTTCCAAAGCTTGAGTGTTTCAACTTGCGGATGTATGGTAGGATATTGTTTTTGAAGTCGTATCATTCAAGGTACTCATTTATCGCTTTCTATAGCATAACATGTTTAGGAAACTTTTCATTTGTACAATTACCATACAATTCATTCTTTTGCATTACTTGCTTGTTGATTGAATCACTTTAGTTCCCAAACCATAAATGTGAGGAAGCTTTCCATTGTTTACATATGCTGGAGGCCACAATCTTTGTTTTAACTGGATTTTATTATGCTTAATCTTTTATTTATGTTGATTTTATGAAAGCATGAAAAGGATCAAGACATTTTGTTTCATTTTGAGCACAACTACCAAAACCAAATAGTCAATTCACCTTGTGAGTGTGTGATCATTTGTTAACCCATTTGAGCCCTTTTTTTTCAATGTCCATGTTTTTGCTAAATACTTATCTTTGAGTGTTTAGTTCTCATTTTTGCATGGATGATGGATTCTTTATTTTCTTGAACCCTCAACCATGATTTTTGGTATGAATTTTTACCTTGCCTTAGAAAGTAGGGAGTATTCACATGATGATGTGGTTGAATTCAAGTATGGGAGAAAAATGATTGTGCACTTATTTGGTTGTTGCTATGAAATTGAAAAGAAAAGAAAAAAAATGTGAAAAGAAAAGAAAAGAAAAAGAAAGAAAAAAAAACGAAAAAGTTTTGAAAAACAAAAAGAAAAGAGAAGCGAATAATTGTGCTGATAAGTATTGTGATTGGTTTGAGAAACCTGTGGTTAAGGAAGAAGTTTAATCGAGATTTTTTTTGTTTGAATCTTTGGTGGATTGATCACTCCCTTAGGTTTAGGCAAGTTTTTGTTTCGATTAGCCTTAGGACATATCTCTTGTTTGTTAACCAAGCCACATTACAACCTTGAAAAGTCCTTGTGATTCTTGCTTTTGTATCTTCAATGTGATTTTTGGATGAATGCATAATTTAATCTTTTGTTTGCAAGATTGTTGGATGAGTGTTAAAAGTCCTTCACCTTTGTGTGTTCTTCATCCATTGATGAATTTTTGCTAGGTGTGATTCATGATGTGAGCATGTATTGTGTTAGAATGCTTTTTGTGCTTAGGATTCGTTTCGTTCATATGTTGTCATTGTAGGATAGTGGTAAGTATTTACTTTGTTTATACGTTTTTGTATTAAGCCATTCATTTGTTTTTGGTTTTCAAAACTTGTTGATTCACAATTCTTTGGTTTATTGCTTTTGATTCTTTGATTTATTTGACATTGTTTGAGAACAAACAAAGTTTCAAGTTGGGGAGAGTTTGATAAGTGTCAAAATGTCGATATTTTGAGTATATATTTGTGGCACTTATCGATTCTATTCTTATGATTTTTGTAATAAAATCCTAACTTTTGTGTAAATATGTGCATACTTGTGTTTTTGATTCATTTTTATACCAATTAATAGTTTTCCATTCATTTTAAAGGTATTCATGCATCTTTGGAGCATTGAGTAATAAAGACCAAAGGCTAAGCTTCAAGAATGCAAATTCTACCAATTCATCAAAGAATAAGGCTCAAAATAAGGATGATCAAAATCATCAATTTGGTCTTCATTCATTCATTATTATATAGAGCATTGAATAAGCTTTCCAACGCTTCGAACCGGGCGCAATTCGGAGTTACGGTTCTCAACTTATGGCGAAAACAAGATTTCACTTTTGCTGTCATCCGCTAAGCGGAGGGGGTCCGCTGAGCGGAGCTCCAGCGGAGAAAATCAGAGGCTGGATGCAATTTTGAGTCCGTTGAGCGGACCTGCGCATAATTTTCTTTATATTTCTTCATTTGAGACATTTTAGGGTTATGGTTTTGGGAAAGTTTTAGTCCCAACTCCATCATTTTCATTCTTAGATCAAAATTAGCTTAGAAAACAACTTCGGAGGTTGCATACGGATGATTGGGGGTGGATTGAGCGCCGAACGGAGCTGAAAAACCGGGAGATTTTCGGTTCATTTCTCTTCTTCTTTGTGTATTTCTCTTTGGTTAGGTTTTGTTTATATATTTACTAGAACCTTATGTATATTTACCGATTATAATGTTATGTTTAACTTGCTTTACAAATCTGTGTTGATATTATCCTGGATTTTTGCTCTATGCTGGGGATTTGGGGTGCTTTAGAGATAAACTTCTTGAATCCTTATCTAGGATGATTATCTGTTGGTTCTGAACTCTAGAGATAGATTTAGAGCTAGCATTCACTGTGGGTATCTGTACTTAATGCTTTCGTGTTTGAGCGGCGCGCGAGAGATCGCCGACGCGAGAATATGGATGTTCTCATGACTTCGCGTTAGAGATAACTTTAGTTGTGAGATGATCTCGTTTGTGCTCCAAAGATGGACGCTTATGTGAGAGATGCGTGATAACATAGATGAGTATCGTAGGTTGAGTATAACGGATTGGTAAGTGTATGTTTGTGAAGAGTGAATATATTTACATTCCTGATAAGTTATTTCTCTTCTAAGAATGTGTTTATTCTTTTTCTGTCTATATCTTTGTTTACTTTTTTCTCATTCAATCCAAAGTTCAAAACTGTAGAAACTGTTGAATGGCATCTCTCCATCTCTGTGGACGATAAATCCCGGATCAATATTTCCAAATCTTGTTTGTTGCTTGCCCTATACTGCATTCAACAATCATGCACAAAAAACCTCTAACGGATAGGCGATTCCGAGCCTTCAATATGGAGAGACTCCGCTCGGGGAATGGTCAGAGAAGGGCCACCCTCGAAAAACCGAGGATGAAGAAAGCACGGGGGCAGGGTAAAGGGACCACCAGTCTCATCCTGAGTCAGATCCACTGCATCAACCCTGGGCCGCTTATAACGAACCAAAGTGTCCGAATATGGTTGTTGGAGCAGGGGGGAAGGATGGACGACAGCAGGTCTTAGAGAACCCCCCTGATCAGAAGCACGAAGAGGAGATCCTGCAGCCACCGGGGAAGAAGAAGAAGTACCCGAACCAGCCGCCGGAGTACCTTGCACAGCTGCCAATCGAGGACCAGCGTTCTACTTGATCACCACCTTGGTCTTGCTCGCATGCTTAAGCATCTTGTCATGACGTGCCCGGTCCATGGATCCTGACAAACAAACACACAAGGGTCAGCTCGTTATAACAGATAGAAACACATATAAAAAGGAAAACAACAACGGGCACATACCGAGGTAAGCAAAAGCACCCTCGTCCATCCCACTCGCCAGCAAATCTTTGATATTAATATGACGGGGCTCCAACACCGGCTCCCCGCCATCATTTACTACAGGCTTCCCCGATCTGTCCACCTTTGCAACCAGAGGGAGGCCCTGCACGAACTCCTGAAGAACGACAAAATTAGCCCGTCTGTTCTCATCTAGATCCCCGACCCTTGTAATATATTGATCGGTTCCGTATGCAAAATGGTCCCGCAACCAGAAGAACCTGAACTTCGGTTTTTGAGCAGTATCGGGCACCCCTATATCGTTGAGGACCGGATGGCCGTGCACATCCAAGGTCGGTTCCCGAGAGAAAACAGAGTCGTGAGCCTCCTTGGACTGGGGACGAATAAGGTAGAAACGCGTCTTATAGTTCCTCAGAGAGTCAAAGTACGACTTGAAGATTTTCCTCGACTGCTTCAGAGACACCCAGCCGAATTGACCATGGGCAACTTTTCGTTGCACACAAAAGCAATAGAAGAACAACAGAGTGGTCGCAGCTATCTTCAGAAAAGAGCAAGTCAGCTCGAACGCCCGGATGAATGTGATCGCATTAGGGTGAAGCTGACTGGGCGCCAGCTCCAGATGATTGAACACGGCGATCTGAAAATCAGTAAAAGGTACCCGGAAACCCATCTCCTAAAATACCACCTCGTACATGGGAATTAGGTCAGGGCATACACATCACACACCCGGTCTTCCTCCCCGGGGACATTTACAGACCACCCATTCTTATTCATGTTGAAACACTTCTGAGTTTTGAGGATAACATGTTATCATCCTAACTCCTCTAACAAGTGTCCTTACAGGTCCTCGTATTGTTAGATCTTATATATTTTGTTTTAGCTTTAACATCATCTTATCAAAACATTGGCAAAAGCATTTGGTTCAAATGACAGCATTTTCCATCCAATCAAAATAAACCAACGTGCATCTATTCAAAAGATAATGATCATCTACTCAAAGGACTATCTTCTGAATCCTCAAAGTACACATCCAGCTAAGACAAATTGCTCATCTACTCAAAGGACTATCTTCTGGTCTCCTCAAAGTACACATCCAGCTAAGAAAGATATTTTATTGTCTTGCAAGTACAAATGGACATATTCCTTCAAGCTTCTATATAACTACACCTCTTGCAAAGAACAGAATAACTTTGACATTCAAGCTTAATCTCATTTTGAATCAAAGTCAAAAAGCTTATCTTATTCATAAGAAAAGGAAGAAATCTTATCACTGCCAAATAGTGAATCATCTTCAAATCATCCATTAAATAATTTTGTATATCCTCAAGAGATATAAAATCTTGATTGTAACAAGAGAGAAAGAAAGTTCTAAAGTGATACTTTAGTGTGTGTAAAAGCCTTTTGAGGTTGTGTAAAGCATAACATTTTTATCCCTCTTTAAAGGATAAAAGTGTAAGATATAAGAAAATCTCATTGTGTGTGAGGACTGGACTAACCCTTTTGGTGAACCAGTATAAACCTTTGTGGGTTCTTTATTACCAGTCTTATATTTCATTAGATCTTACTCACACAAATAAACTAAATTTTTAAGAGGTCACTATTCAAACCCTCCCTTTCTAGTGACATTTATTTCCAACAATTGGTATCAGAGCTCGGGCTCTGAAAAACTGCACTTAACCGTGTTAGAGTAAAACGATCACAACAACCTAAAGAATGGCTGAACAAACAAAATTCATTGCTGAAGGAGGATCATCCCACAGACCTCCACTCTTCAATGGAATTGACTACTACTAATGGAAAGGTAAAATGAGACTCTTTCTCTTATCTCAAGATATAAATATGTGGTCCATCATTGAAACAGGAAACTTCACTCCAATGACTGCTCCAACTGACGCTGCTCCTGCTGCTCCAAAACCTCAAGCGTCCTGGACTCCTGAAGAGAAAAAGCAGGTACTCTTAAACTCAAAAGCTCAATTTATTTTATCATGTGCTCTTAGTAGAGAAGAATACGATAGAATTGAAGAATGTAACACTGCCAAAGAGATCTGGGATAAACTTAAAATTCACCATGAAGGAACAAGTCATGTCAAAGAAGAAAGAATAGATATGGGAGTAAGAAAATTTGAAACATTTGAAATGAAAGAAGATGAAACCATAGACGAAATGTTCTCTAGATTTACAATAATTATCAATGAATTAAGATCTCTTGGAAAAACTTATTCTGCTCATGAGAGAATAAGAAAATTACTCAGATTTCTCCCTAAAGTATGGAGACCAATGGTCACTGCTATAACTCAAGCTAAGGATCTGACAACTCTACCAGTTGAGGAACTTATTGGTTCTCTCCGTGCTCATGAATGTATCATCCTAGAAGATAAGCCACAAAAGAAAGGAAAATCAATTGCTCTTAAGGCTACTCAAAACTCAAAAGAAACTCAAATGAAAAATGAGGAGTCAAATGAATCACCTTCTAATGATGAGGATGATTTAGCACTCATATCTAAACGCATTCAACAAATGGTGTTTCGAAGAGGATAAAACAAACGACCATTTCGAAGAGATCCTCAAACGGCTGAGATAGACAAAAGCAAAATCACAAGTTATGGGTGTAACAAAGTTGGACACTTCAAAACTGAATGTCCTCAACAAAAAAGGTTCGTCAAAGGTACACCATTCAGAAAGAAATCAATGATAGCTTCATGGGACGACTCTGAAAACTCTAACTCAGACACTGACGAAGAAGAAGCAAATTTATGCCTTATGAAGTAAGTCCTCTTATCTCCTGTAACACTTGTCATGAAATGAATTTTATGTTTGACAATCTGCTAGAGGACTCAAACCTCTTAACTCAAAAATGCTTTTTTCAAAAAGAACAAATTTCAAACTTAATCAAAGAAAAGGAAGATTTAAAAAGAACAATGATAACACGATTTTATATCGTATATTTAGCTTAAAATCCATAGATATTTGTAGCATTTTCCATTTATTATGTTAATTTATTATGATATTACGCGTGTATTTGCTTTGTTTCAGGTTTTACACTTCAATTACGACTATTTGCGAAAAGGAAAGAAAATTGAGCTTAAATGACCAATATTTATGCCTAAAAGATGAAAAGGGAGTGCTGAAGTGAAAGAAGGGTGCAATTAAGGACCCAAAGGCCCAAAAGAGACGAACCAGCCCACAAAGGAACAAAAATGCGTAGCCCAAACCATGCAAGAAAGTGGAGACGCACGTCTCCACGTTCTCTTCTGCCACGTCACCAAGAGGAGACGCCCGTCTCCAACTGCCCCTAGATTCTCTCCACTTGAGACGCACGTCTCAAGTCTTCCTAAAGAAACGGAGACGCACGTCTCCAAGCCCAGTCTGCAAAAATCTCCTCTTCTCACGCAAAGCAACTGCAAAGCTTCCCCTATAAATAGAAGCAGTCACTTCAGTCCAAAACGTCCGATTTCCTGCCAACGAAGTGCTGCCGAAATTGTACCGCGAACCGCTTTTCTCTATTCTGCTTTCATTCAACCGTTTATTTTCTCACAACGATTTCTACACTGGAAATTGTTGTGAACTTTTCGTAGATCTAGCCTTACGTTAGATTTATCGCTTTATTTCCTTGTTTTTTATTTTCTGCCATTTAAATTCCGAAGAACGATCCAGCCAACCTGTGGTGGAAGTTCGGTACTTGAAGATCCAGTTACTATTTATTTAATTCAGGTTTTTATTTACCGCCTTATTTATATTTGTTTGCATGATATATTATATGCCATTTAATATGCTTATTATTATGAACCGAACCGATTTATGCATGTTTAATCGTATTAATATGTCTGGCTAAATTACTAAAGGTGTCGGTATGTAAAGTAAGTTAACCGTAGGGATCCGAAATAAATTGGCTTAATTATGTTTTATTAATTATCACTTATTTTTGGTTTATATGTCTAATTTAATTAGTAAGTCTTAAAACCAATAGAGCGAAAGTTTGAGGGGTTAGGACGGTCAAAGGTTAAAACCAATAGAGCGAAAGTTTGAGGTCTTTAACCAGATAGTAGACATAGGACATTAGTTTTAAGGATGGCGAAAGCGTATTAAAACTAATTGGAACTTATTTATTTTCAAAAATTGTTTTTACACTCGAGCGGGATGGCGAAAGCGTACGTTAGGGTTATTAGCTTGCTCCGAGTCAACAGAGCGAAAGTTTGAGATTAGGAGATTTAAATAGATAACAACCTCGTAAAATAGGCATTTTATTAATTACATTGTTTCCAAAAAGCTCTTCTAAAATCTAATGGGATGGCGAAAGCGTACATTAGGATTAGGATAGTAGTCTGAATCAACAGAGCGAAAGTTTGAGACGAGGATTTTTAATTAATGGAATTAGTAAAGATTTTTAATTTAATTATGCAAAAGCCAATGGACCTTCGGATTACCTTTAGTTAAACGAAATACATACTGATACATGTCTTTTATTATTATTTTCTCACAATCACTTTCCCTTAGGAACAATCGAAATTTTAGTACTCCTAGCTTTACATAGTAACCTTAGATAACGGTAGATCGATTCATAGTCCCTGTGGATTCGATATCTTTTAAAACTACACGACACGACTGTGCACTTGCAGTTATCAGATTTATAGACACGTAAAGTCGCGATCAAACAATTGATAAACAATCTATCACAATCACTAATCTATACAATGCTCACTCTTCTCTCTCCTCTAAACAAAAAGTACTAATTGAAAAATAAAATCTTCCAAAAATAGAAATTTTAGAAAATAAGATAGAAAATCTAACTCAGGATATCACAAAATTTGTTAGATCTACTGAAACATTTCAAAACATAATGGAATCATAATCAGGTATTTTTGATAAAGCAGGAATAGGGTTCAAATCCTCAAAAAACAAAAAAAATATATGAAACGTTTTTTACATCTCATATAAAAAATTCAGACTCAGGTAACACCATTTTAATACAAATAAAAAAGTGTTGCTACTGTAAGAAAACAAATCAGGAGGAGTCAAAATGTTTCTTTAAAAGACCATTGAAACAAAACCTTTTTAAAAAACAAAACAATCTATTTCCTGCATGGAAACAGAAATCTCTCTCCAAGCCCATAAAATTTGTACCTGCCTCCAAACCCATACAGTTTAAAAATAATTCTAACCCTAAAGGACCCACTCAAATATGGGTACCTAATAAAATGCTAACCTCTTCTACAGGAATGTCTTCTCTCAATAAAGAAAAAAGTTTGGTACCTGGACACCGGTTGCTCTCGTCACATGACTGGAGATAAGGACTGCTTCATCTCTCTAGTAAATAAGGATGGAGGATCAGTCACATTTGGAAACAATGAAAAGGCCAAAATAAAAGGTATAGGAACCATTGGTAAGGATGGTTCCGCTGTAATTAAAGATGTTCAATTTGTAGATGGACTAAAATATAATTTGTTAAGTATAAGCCAACTATGTGACAATGGTCATGAAGTAATATTTAAAAAAAATACTTGCATCGTAAAACATCCTCTCACAAATGAAACTCTCTTTTGTGGAACCAGACACAAGAACCTCTATACTCTTTTCTTAGATGAAATTTCATCTGAAACTTGGTTTGTCTCTCATGAAAATGAAAAATGGATTTGGCACAAACGTTGTGGCCACACTAACATGAGAACCATCTCAAACCTGATAAAACTTGATCTAGTAAGAGGCATTCCCAAAATAAAATTTAATAAAGACGCAGTATGTGAAGCTTGCATCAAAGGAAAACATGCAAAAAGTAGCTTCAAATCAAAAATATTGTGTCTTCAAATAAACCATTGGAACTCATTCACGTAGATTTATTTAGTCCCGTCAAAACTGCAAGTCTTAGTGGAAAAAGGTATGGGTTCGTAATTGTGAATGATTACTCTAGGTTTACTTGGGTTCTATTCCTTAAACACAAGGGTGACTCCTTTGAGGCCTTCAAAATTTTTGCACAAAAGTCCAACATGAAAAAAGTTCTAAAATCATATCAGTAAGAAGTGATCATGGAGGAGAATTTGAAAACTCTCTTTTTAAACAATTCTTTGAAGAAAATGGAATTTCTCACAACTTTTCTTGTCCTAGGACACCTCAACAAAATGATGTGGTAGAAATAAAAAATAGAAGTCTTCAAGAAATGGCTAGAACTATGATTAATGAATCAAATGTAGAAAAATATTTTTGGGCTGAGGCAGTTAATACATCTTGTTACATTATAAACAAAGTTACCATTAGAAAAATTTTAAATAAAACTCCCTAAGAGTTATGGAAAAATAGAACTCCTAACATTTCATATTTTCGTGTTTTTGGATGTTATTGTTTCATCTTAAATAACAAATATAATCTAGGAAAGTTTGATTCTAAATCTGACAAAGGAATATTTATGGGATACTCTCAAACTTCAAAAGGATATAGAATTTACAATCTCAAAAATCAATGTGTGGAAGAAAGTATGCATGTTATATTTAATGAAACTAATGAACCTTCAACAATTGAAAGTCTTGATGATGAATTAGATGAATATGAAGAAATCCTCAATAAAGAAACTCACTTAGACACTGTTGAAGAATCTCTTCCAGCTCCTCCAAAAGGATGGAAGACCGCACCACATCATCCTCATGATGTAATTATTGGTGAAACCTCTGATCAAGTACGTACAAGACAATTCTTCAAAGACAAAAACAACAATCTACTAATGATGTCTCAAATTAAACCAAAGCACATAAATGATGCAATACAAGATGATTCGTGGATTCAAGCCATGACTGGAGAGCTTTCACAATTTGAAAAAAATCAGGTATGGAATCTCGTTCCAAATCCTCTTGATAAAACTATTATTGGAACTAGATGGATTTTCAGAAATAGGCTAGATGAAAATGGAAACATTATAAGAAATAAAGCTAGATTAGTTGCTCAAGGATATAATCAACAAGAAGGAATTGACTATGACGAAACATATGCTCCAGTAGCTAGACTTGAGGCAATGCGTATCCTTCTTGCATATGCAGCACACAAAGGTATAAAACTCTTTCAAATGGATGTGAAAAGTGCATTCTTAAATGGTTTTTTAAACGTAGAAGTTTTTGTTAAACAACCACCTGGATTTGAGGATTCAAAATTTCCAAATCATGTGTATAAATTAACAAAAGCTCTCTATGGTCTAAAACAAGCCCCTAGAGCATGGTACGAAAGACTTAGTCTATTTTTACTTTAAAATGACTTTTCTAGAGGAAAAATTGACACTACAATGTTTAAAAAATCATATAAGAAAGATCTTTTAATTGTTCAAATTTATGTGGATGATATCATTTTTGGATCAACAAATGAAAAGATGTGTGATGACTTCTCAAACCTCGTGAAAAGTGAATTTGAAATGAGCATGATGGGAGAGTTAAGATACTTTCTAGGACTTCAAATAAAACAATCACAAAAGGGCATTTTTATCTTTCAAGAAAAATACATCAAAGATATTCTAAAAAAATATGGTATGACAAATGCAAAAATTATGTCTACACCTATGCATCCTTCTTCTAGTATAGATAAATATGAATAAGGAATAAATACATCTGAAAAGGAATATCGTGGTATGATTGGATCTTTACTTTATTTAACTGCAAGTCGTCCTGACATTGTATTCTCAGTGGGACTTTGTGCTAGATTCCAAACAGATCCTAATGAATCTCATCTTACTGTTGTAAAGCGTATTCTCAGATATCTTATAGGTACAACTAACATTGGTCTTTGGTGCAAAAGAAGTTCAAAATTTGACTTAAAAGCATACTATGATGCTGACTATGCTGGAGATAAAATAGAAAGAAAAAGTACTAGTGGTGCCTGTCAAATCCTAGGAGATGCTCTTACAACTTGGTCATGTAAAAAACAAAGTACTATTGCACTCTCCACAAGTGAAGCAGAATATGTGTCAGCAGCTAGTTGTTGCTCACAAATCATCTGGATAAAAAATCAATTGGAAGACTACTCTCTAAACTACTCCAAGGTACCAATTTACTATGATAATACTTCACGTTTTCCAATTCCTGTCTGCACAGCTTTCTAAAAATAAAATAGTGTGCATGCATCATTACTTGTACTCTTCATCTTCCCCCACGCCTTACTTCTCTTCTTTATCATCCATCCAAATTATTCATTCCTCTCATCATTTCAAACCGTTCGTTTCCAAACAGCTCTCACCTTCAACTTCTCTTTACAACGCCAACCATGTCTTCTTCTGATATCAACCCTAAACAACTAAAAACCATGTCTTCATCTGAAACTAACCCGGACATTCTCAATGAAAAAACACTCGCCTTCATCCTTCCAGGAAATCCCAAACCACAAACAAAATCTGCTGAATCATCTGGAACTCGTAAGTCTATACGTCTTCAAAAATCAAAACCTGTGAAATCAACCATTGTAGTATCCGATGACTCTGATGAAGAAACTTTCCCAGAAGATGTTGAAGTAGAATCAACTCTGGATGTCATCTTCTCCTCCAAGCGTGCACTCGACCTCTTCAACTCCAAATGGAGAAACAGGAGTGTGATCTACGGAAAACCCATGGACTTTGAAAGTTTCACTGCCCGTGGTTACAACATTGAAGAGCTCATTCTCGTTCAAGGTTGGATCAAGATGTTAACCCTAGAAATCGAAACCTACCCAAAACTCGTTCGTTGCTTCTATGCAGCAATCCATCAAGATACCAACGATATGACTCTCAAATCTACCATTAAAGGTATAACTATGACCCTAACTCCCTCTCTAATATGTCAAATCCTTGAAATCCCTTATTCAGGCATTCATCTCTTTGCAAAAGAATGGGTTGGATTATACAAAACCACTATGGATAGCGTTTATCGTGAACTACTTGTTGATACCACCAAACCCCTAGTGTCTTCAAATCTGAACCCTGTCCCTCGTATCATACACAAAATGTCCATTCACAATATCATTCATCGAGCATGAAGCTTAGAAAAACTATCTAAGCATGACATTATGGTGATATTTCATCTCCTAAACCGTCATCCCCTTCACCTAGGTTACCTCATCCTAAACTTTATGAAACACACATGCAAAAAGGGTAGAACTGCTCCCTATGGAAGGTTTTTGTCACTTGTGTTTAAACACTTTCAAGTCCCTACTGATGATGTCACATCCTTCATGGGTGCCGGATCCATTCATGGGTGTAGACTCTCCAAAATGAACCTCCCTGTGCTTCAAATCCTTGTGCTTCAAAAACGAAAACGTTTAGTCAAAACTGCTGATATCAAGATAAAGGTTAAAACCTTCACCACAAAACACCAAGTTGAACCAGAAATTGGTGATTTTGTTATGTCCAAACCAACTCATGCTGAAACCTCTAAAAATGATTCTCCACCAATTAAAAAAACTGAATCCCCCATCAAGGAACCCGTATCACCCTTCCATCAACCCACTGAACCAAAAATCCCACAAGAGATCAACTTACCAATTCCCTCTTTCACCACTCCTCCTGATCAATCTCTGCCCTCTGAAGACATCTTGTTTACCTCACCACCTAAAACTATGGCTGACCATATTTATGTCCAACCATCTGAATCTCAAGCTTCCCCAATCTCCCAAACTCCTGTTTTTGATCATTCTCCCTTGCACTCTCCTGAACTGAACCTCAACATTGCATCCAACATAACTCATCTTGATATGAATGATGATCTTGATGCCTTACTCTTTCAGCATCAAGTTCTCACTCAATCTCAGTGCATGACATTCTCTGGTGGCTTTGATCCAAATGCTGAAACTCTTTATTCACTCATTCCACCCGTCCCTCAAAGCACTTATTCAACCATTCCTAATGTTGTGCACAACCCTGAGTCAGATTTCACTGAAAATCCTTTTGCTCCCATTTCATCTCCTCTGCTCAACAATCCACCCTTAGAGAATACCTTCAATGACTTCCTCAGCCAAGCTCCTATCTATGACTTTTATGACTCTCCACCATAGTTCACACAACAAGAAACATCTACTCAAGAACCCTTTGGCTCTCTCAATTTGTCGTGGTTTAATAACACTTCTGCTGATCCTGTTCCAAACTTGTTCAAACCTTTTAAAGAGGATCTCAAGGCTAACTCAAGCTCATCTCAAGATGAATTGTCTGCTCTTCAAAGAGCAGTAGTTAATATTGGCAGACAAAACCAGGCATTCCAAGGTGTTTCTTCCAAGGGCTTTTCCACTCATCCCACCTCCAATCATCCCAGACTTTGAATTTCCTTTTCTCCAGGCTCCACCTCACGACTCTGATGATAAAATATAATTGATAGCTTCCTGTGCCCCCCTTCTTTTTGTGGCTGTCCAAAGGGGGAGTATCTACATTTATGTTTTAATTTATGTCAATTTATTATTCTTTCTGTTAGATTATGCTTTAACATATCAAAATCTGAAAAAATTAGTAGCAGCAACTGTTTAGCTCTACTTATTTTGAAGCTGTATGCTTTTGTTTGGATCCACTTATTTTGAAAATATATGACTTTGTTTGGATCTCATCATTTGTTTTGAAATTGTATGATAACATCTTATGAATGTTTATCTTGGTTAAAATGATAAAATGTATGTTTTAGATTGTGCTAAAAAGATATATGCTATTTTTTATCAAAAGGAGTATCTGTTCTATTTTGTTTTTAAACATTTGCAAAACATGTGTTACAATATTTTTCTCAACCAGATTACTCAAAATTCCAACATTCCCAAAAATAGACAACATATATTCAGGGGGAGCTAAAATCTAAAAACATCAGATCCTAGAACAAAATAAGTTAATATGTTCGCAGGGGGAGCTTAAACTAAAACAAAATCTAGAGTAACTTTGTCATCCTCAAAAAGAGGGAGAATGTTGAAACACTTCTGAGTTTTGAGGACAACATGTTATCATCCTAACTCCTCTAACAAGTGTCCTTGCAGGTCCTCGTATTGTTAGATCTTATATATTTTGTTTTAGCTTTAACATGATCTTATCAAAACATTGGCAAAAGCATTTGGTTCAAATGAGAGCATATTCCATCCAATCAAAATAAACCATCGTGCATCTATTCAAAAGATAATGATCATCTACTCAAAGGACTATCTTCTGAATCCTCAAAGTACACATCCAGCTAAGACAGATTGCTCATCTACTCAAAGGACTGTCTTCTGGTATCCTCAAAGTACACATCCAGCTAAGAAAGATATTTTATTGTCTTGCAAGTACAAACGGAGATATTCCTTCAAGCTTTTATATAACTATCACCTCTTGCAAAGAACAAAATAACTTTGACATTCAAGCTTAATCTCATTTTGAATCAAAGTCAAAAAGCTTATCTTATTCATAAGAAAAGGAAGAAATCTTATCACTGCCAAATAGTGAATCATCTTCAAATCATCCATTAAATACTTTTGTATATCCTCAAGAGATATAAAATCTTGACTGTAACAAGAGAGAAATAAAGTTCTAAAGTGATACTTTAGTGTGTGTAAAAGCCTTTTGAGGTTGTGTAAAGCATAACATTTTTATCCCTTTTTAAAGGATAAAAGTGTAAGATATAAGAAAATCTCACTGTGTGTGAGGTATGGACTAACCCTTTTGGTGAACCAGTATAAACCTTTGTGTGTTCTTTATTACCAGTCTTATATTTCATTAGATCTTACTCACACACATAAACTAAATTTTTAAGAGGTCACTATTATAACCCCCCATTTCTAGTGACATTTATTTCCAACAATTCACATCCCCCTCATACCGTCAATGGCGGAGAAACCAGTCTTATCCACCGTCCACCACCATCAAACCACCGAACTTACACCTATAGTCACGCTAAAAACCCTATCCTAACCGCATTCCATACATCTCTAGACAGTCAAAAGGAAAAACAGGGAACAAAATGAAAGCGTGAACTTACGGTTGAGATTCTGATGAAGATGACGACGGTTGCTGATGAAACTGTTAGAACAAGATTTGTTCTGATCAATATTCTTGTTTTGATGATAACAATGTATATGAATTTTGTATAAGACAATGTGGTACTCTAATCCTATGCATTTTCCATTTTAGGAAATATATAAGGAGTATGCACAATTCAGCGCTAAGAAGCACTGACTCAGAAGATTCTGGATTGCAAGGAAAAGTACTTCTGGAAGTTGTCAATTTCTTGGAAGTCACCTGATCTCCTGATACAGCAAGAAGCAAGCTACCATTGCCCTCTCTACAACAGAAGCAGAATATGTTGCTGCTGCTGGATGTAGTACACAGATGCTCTGGATGAAGAGTCAGCTAGAAGATTATCAGATATATGAGAGTAACATTCCTATCTTCTGTGATATAGACCATCAATAGGCTGATATCTTTACAAAACCCCTTGCTGAAGATAGGTTTAAGTTCATTCTGAAGAATATCAGTATGGATTTATGCCCAGAATGAGAAGATGAGAAGTTCTGATATATGGACTAGATTTGAAATGATCATTTATTTTCTTTTATAAGAAGTTCTGATTGTTAGTCAGTTAGATATTCTGATTCTGTTATTACTAACGTTTCATATGTCTAAGTTGATTCAGAATCTCTTTTAAAGCAAAACAGCTGTCACCATCTTTTCCAGAAGATGAACACGTGTTCACTCTAAAGGGACAAGCATGCGTGCAGTTGATGAGACGCCGCCCTAAGTAACTTTGCAAATCATTTCAAATATCACGTTTTTCCCTAACGTCACTCAACATTAAATGCATTTGATTTTCTGTAATCTTGTTCGTTCAGAAACATATTGAATTTCATTTCAAATTTGTGCCTATATAAACTCATCTCCATAACATTTCATCCTTTTACTCTCTCTCTTTGTTCGTTGTCTATCATTGTTTATCTCTCTCGTTTTGCATAAACCCTATTTCTAAACCTGAATCTCAGTGTGAATCCATGGCTTCATCTTCAAATGTTCAACGCAAGGTATCATCGCAACATCATGTGCAACAAAGGAAACCTGCATATCTTCCTCTGAAGTCTTGTTCGATTCCATATAATGAACTGGAGGTTCTCTACGAAACAATGGTGGATTTTGAAAATCTTATGGCACATTATTTCAAAACCAAAACTGTTATGCTGATACAAGAATGGTCAAACTACTTTGAAAGGTTGATTGGACCAGTTTGTCCTAAATTGGTTAAGGATTTTTGGACACATGCAACGGTTACGTCAACTGCCATCATCTCCTTCGTGCTAGGGCAAGAAGTTGTTGTGACTGAGAAACTGATAAGGAAATTGTATGGTCTTGATGGTTTGGATGGAATCTCTGGTGCTCTTCATGGAAGAACTGATTGGGAGAAAGTTGATCGAGAGTTGTTTACTTCTGGTATCGCCTCTACTTTCACTACTGCCTTAAAGCCTTCCTACAGAGTATGGTCTGAGATCATTCTGGGATCTCTCTATCATAGAAAATCATCAAGCGCCGCTACCTATATCAATCAGGATCAGAAGTATATATTATTCTGCATTGGAAAAGGCATGAGAGTTAATCTACCACACATTCTTTTTCAACATCTGAAGACTAATATAGAAGAATCAAGAGATGAAGAACGTCAAAAGAATCCCAAACTCAAGAAGAATACTATTCCTCTTGGAAGGATGATTTCAGATATTCTGATTAGGAGTGGCTTGATAGATGTTCTGAGAACAGTTGGCCCATCTAAAAACTTGACTGTTATCCAACGGGTTATTCTGAATGCTCAAACTCTAAAAAGGATGCAGCTGATTGAAGAAGTGACCACTCCTTCAACAATGTTTCCAGATATTCTGACTAGAAGAACTCCTGTTGTGGGTTTCTCTCACATCTTCAAAAAGGAGCTAGACAAATCTGTCAAACGCTATCTGAAGTCATGTGTTATAGCACAAACTTCTGTTGATCCTGCTTGGATTTGAGGAAGAACTCTTCCATCTCTGGATGAGTTAAGAAATAAGGAACAGAAGAAGAAAGAAAAGAAACTGAAGAGAAAGGCCACGGAAGAAGGCCCTGATTCTAAGCAAGCAAAGAAGCAGAAGAAACCCAGAGAGAATCTCAAACCTAAAAGAAAGCTCATTCATAAAATTTACCGTTCTTCTGACCGTCCCCCTCAGAAAAAGCCTCCTCCTTTTGTCACTCCATCTTCTTCCATAACCACAAACATAAACCAACCACTTCTTTCTACACTTGTTCTAAACCCTCAACCACAAAATGCTATCTCTCCCCATCTTCCTTCTGAAAATATTCTCTCAACCACCTCCACCGCAGATTCTTCATTTTCTACCACCCTTGCTTTGTTCTCAAGAGAATCAAAACACTATAGTCTTCTTTATTCTGACTATTGTTTCACTTTCAATCCTCCTGAACCCTCTATTAATGCTTGCTATGACTTGTTGATGTGTAAGGTCAGAACTGGATTGGAGACTCTGAAAGCTGCCCATGAGTCCAAGATGGATCATGTTGTTCTTCGCAAGTTGTGGAAAGTCTTTAAGAAGGATATTCAGACTAATTTTCTGAACATCCAGAAGAGATGCTTGGCTGAAAGTACTGGATCTTCTGGCTACTTTTTGGATTTAGATGATGGTAAGTACTATCATCCCATCAGAAGCTGGAAATCTCTTGAGGAGAAGAAATTTGTTGATGAGCTTAAAGAAGTTCATCTTTTGGCTATGGTTGTGTGGAAGCCTAGCTACCACGTTCTAAATGGAGATTTTATGTTCCTATTCAACTGGTTAAGGGAGAATCCCTCTGCTAAGGCACCAGATATGGTATATCTAGAAGTTGAATACCCATCAGAACCTGTTGCTCCTACACCTCCTAAGAACTTGGCTGAAATTCTTCTGGCTCTAGAGAATTCAGATTCTGAAATCCCTTCTCCTGTGTATGCTGACGATGCTACTGAGGCAGAAGCTGATGCTGAGAAACAAGCTCTAGAGAATCATCCTGCTATGCTATCTCCTCTTAAGGAAAATCAAGCTGATGTTCTCATGGTCGATGCTGGTGTTGAGAATCCTACTGTTCTGGACAATAGCTTTGATGCTTCTTCTGCTGGACCTTCTGTTCTGGTGAACACCATGAAGGCTCTTCAACAGAATCAAGCCGATCTTGCATCTCGTCTGGACAAGCATGAGGAAACTCACGATGAGTTCAGATCTTTTATGAAGACGCAGACAGAAAGCACTGCTGAGATTCAAAACCTTCTGGCCAAGATAGTTTCTAAACTAGGCTAGTCGTAGTGTGTCTTGGTCTTAGATGTTTTCTTGTTTCTTGCATCTGCTTCTATTCATCTTGTATCTTCTGATATATTTTGTTAATCAATGAAATATTATCTTCTTCACTTTATGTTGTTTTATCATCTGAATCTTTTTAATGTATTTTGATGTTATGACAAAAAGGGGGAGAAACATGATAATTGATTTGATTTATATTATCAGTTGCTGGGATTAAGTCTCAACATTCCTAACATTATTTGCAAGTTCTATGTTTGTAAGATTTTTTTGCAAGATTGAAGATATTCTGAAAAAGCTCAACATAAGAAGCAAATACATGGGAAAAGCAATTCTAAAGAAGCATGCTCTTGGAAAATTGAAGCAGGCTTAGTGCTGTGAAGCTTCAAGATCAGAAGCAAGAAGAATAATGTTCTGATAGTCATTCGTAGAATGCTCTGATGTTCTCGATTGAGAATATGATCTGATACATTTTCTTCATCTTATATGCTCTGATAAATGCTATTCATTAAGAATGCTCTGACACATGACAGTTATCAAGAATGATCTGATACATTCACGTTATGACTCTGATACATTCATGTTCTGATAATTTTTGTCTAGTATGTTATGAAACATTTCAGAATGTAAAGATGCTCTGATGATGCTCTGAAACATTCAAGAATGTTCTGATTCAATCAAGCATACTATGACAACTAAGAAGAAATTCAAAGCTCTGAAGCTGTCCTATGGAGGCAAGAAGCAGAAGCTCTGAATATTCTGAAGTTCTAGGCAAAGTGAAAGTCTCTACTGAAATGAAAAATACTCAGGGAAGTCTTTTATTTATAAATTCTTCCAGTATTTATTTCAGGGGGAGATTGTTAATCTCAGGGGGAGACATATTCACACACTCTGATTATATGCTTATGCTATATCTGTGAAATTGTCTTTTGTCATCTGATATTCTGATTGCAAATTCATATCAATGATATATGTTTTTGTCATCATCAAAAAGGGGGAGATTGTTAGAACAAGATTTGTTATGATCAATATTCTTGTTTTGATGATAACAATGTATATGAATTTTGTATAAGACAATGTGGTACTCTAATCCTATGCATTTTCCATTTCAGGAAATATATAAGGAGTATGCACAATTCAGCGCTAAGAAGCACTGACTCAGAAGATTCTGGATTGCAACATCAGAACATGCTCTCGCAAGACATCAGAAGATGGTCAAGCAGAATCAGAACATGGTCTATGAAGCATCAGAAGAACTTGAGATCAGACGCAGAAGAACTGAAGTTCTTATGGTATCACGCTAAAGCACTTCAAAGTCAATAGATAAGAAGATGCTCTGCACCAAGTTGTAACTCTGATTCTGATTATTCAAATGTTGCATTCACAAAATCTGAGATCAGAAGTTAGTACTAGATGACAGGCTACGAAGTCTAATCTTTGACTGACAAAAGGAACGTTAGAAGCTAAAAAGGCAAAGTCAGTAAAAGCAGAGAAAAGCATGGCTCGAGGTAGTTGACAAAACAGTGAAAACATTAAATGCAAAGTTGTCCAGTCACGCAACGCATTAAATGCATTTCAACAGTCATCTTCTCAAATGCCTATATATATGAAGTTCTGATCAGAAGCTATAATAACAACTCTTGCAAGAATACCAAAACGCTGCTGAAATTAATACTTACGAACTTCATCTTCAACCTCACATTCATTGTAATATTTAGTGAGTGTAAAGCTTAGAACTTAAGAGAAATATCACAGTTGTGATTATAGCTTTCTAAGAAGCAATTCATACTCTTGTAAACATTTATTTTACATTGATTTGTAAAAGGTTCTTAGAGTGATCAGTGAGATCAGTAGACTCTAGAAGACTTAGAAGTTTCTAAGTGTTGATTTCCTAGAGTGATCAAGGTGTGATCAGTATACTCTAGAAGACTTAGAGTGTTTCTAAGTGGATAACCATTGTAATCAATATTGATTAGTGGATTAAATCCTCAGTTGAGGTAAATCACTCTAAGGGGGTGGACTGGAGTAGTTTGGTTAACAACGAACCAGGATAAAAATATTGTGTTCATTGTTTTTATCTTAAGAGTTTTTAAAGTTACACTTATTCAAACCCCCCCTTTCTAAGTGTTTTTCTATCCTTCAGAAACGTCAAGGCAGAAGGCGTGGTCGGCAACGGGAGAAGAAAGCACAGGGAACAAGCTTGAAAAGTTTGAAAAGGAAGACAGTTCAAAGTATTTATTGGCGCCTAGGAGACGTCACGCGCGCAGCACGTGACCTCTGTGAATGGAAGGGTCATCATTAACCCTAGGAGCCCACGGCTAGACTAGCCATCATTGCGCATTAAATGAGACACGTATCCCAAACAGCTGACTCCCAAGCGACACACCTCCTAGCTCCTGGCCTAACCGTCCCTCTTGCCCAGCTTCCTTAAAGTCGTCACTCCTGATGGGATGTTTATGTATAGTCTAAATTTAGAACTGCAAGTGCACAGCCTATCAAAGTAATATATAAGATTATCGAACCACAGAGACCAATTGTCAATCTATCAATCCTATTGCTAAGGTGTTTATCTAAGGTAAATCAATATGGTTAAATGGGTGTGGTACAAGGGAAATAAAGGTATGAAGTAAATGACATATAAAAGCGACGAGATCAAATGTAAATCACATAAGTCGGACCATGATCCAGTTATACATCTATAGAACTACTTCTAAAGCAATATTTTCTACTTGTAGAAAGGAATGATTTAACGGTAACTTATCGCTTTCGCATACTAAGAACCGAGTTTACCCTTTAAGTCTACCTCTTCATTTGTCACATAATTAAAAGTGCGCATTGCGTTAAAGTGGTGAACCTATTTTTAATAAATCAATTACTTGTCTTAGTAGGAAAGTGATTTTAACTTGAGAAATTTAACTTAAAGAGATTCTTGGCTTTTGATCAAGAATCAGATTTCAAACCCACAAACGCGTCCGAAAATAGTTCCAAAATCATTTTCTAAAAATATGTTAAAGATCTCTAGTTAACCAAACGAATGGCTTTCGCTCTTTTCGTTTGGTTAAGAACTAATCTAGTTTTATCTTAAGTATGGATGAATTTCGATCTTACCCATAAACATTAAACACAGTAAACGAGTATTAAAAGTTAAAACATCCTCAGTAGTTTTTCTATTGATGGAACGTTGGAACACGATCGTGATATGATCCTTACATTCTAACCCTTATAAATTTAGCCAGACATGGAAATAAATGCGAGCATATAAAACATGTAGGCTATGATAAGAGTAGAAAATAAAAGGTGTGAGTCTATAAATCGTGAGACTATGGTAAGAGCATTTAAAGTCTATAAAACGTGTAGACTATGGTAAGAGCATTTAAAGTCTATAAAACGTGTAGACTATCGTAAGAGCATTTAAAGTCTATAAAACGTGTAGACTATGGTAAGAGCATTTAAAGTCTATAAAACGTGTAGACTATGGTAAGAGCAATAAAGTAAATAAATAAAGCGATTAAATAGAACCTTGCTCCATTCGGAGACTTGAATCTGATACAAGTTGCGGAATTGTAAAAGATGGTATGATGAACTTCAACCAAAGTGCTCTAAACTTGATTACAAACCTAATCTACACTATAATAACTCCCCGATGTGAAGAGATTATTACTTTACAGATAATGATGGTATATGGCTTAAGTAGTACTAAGTTTGGATCAAAAATGACATGAAACTCCCTTGCTACTTATAGAGAATCCTAGAACTATGTAAAGACCAGCATGCCCCACAACTCCTTCTAAGTGGGAACCTTATTGTGAAGGCCGCGGGCGCGGCAACCCCCTCCGCAGGCACGGTGTGTGTAAAGAGGAAGATTGTGGGAACGTGGAAGTTGGCCACTTGGTGAAAGTGGGCCACGTCACCGCGTTCCCTGTAGCCGGCGCGGAGTTGGACGCCATGTGTGCATTTCTCTGAAAAAACCCTATTTTTCTGGCGTTTTTGCTTGTTTTTTCGCAGAAGGCTCTGAAAGGACATGTGACCTGAAAACAAAGGAAATACGGGCATAATAATGGAAAACAATAATAAAAACTAAGGAAGACATGTGATATTTGAGTCAAAAACATAGTGCGATTCGGTGTTATCAAATTATCTCACACTTAAACCTTTGCTTGTCCTCAAGAAAAACTCTCAGAAATAGATAAAGAGATACAAATGTTTTTGAGTAATCAAGCTAAAGTGGAAAGGTTCAAGTGAGGGTATGTTGTCAGGTACCAACTATTTGAACTAAGGGTATCGAAATGACACTTACCGCAAAATGCGGGCATAAACCTTATTCCTTCACAGGTCAATCCCTATTACTCCCACTATGCTAAGACTTTTCTTTTAGGTGAGGTCCTTTTTCATTCAAGTGTAATCACATTAAGCCCGTTATCCGTACATACTCATAGTGCAGTGACCGGTTAGTGACTCTGATCTCAAGAAATGGGGCTCTGGTACAAAATTTGGTAAACCCTTTTATTTGCCCAATAACAGTTGTAGGGGATTGGATTGTAATCAGCCCTACCGAGTTCAGCACCAGATACCTCTGAACCAGCCATAATGGGTAGTGCCTATTTATTATTTTTTTTTGTTTCTTTTTATTTTGCTTTTCTGTATGCTTACAACAAGTCGAACTAAATGATTGTGTGAGGATCACCTAGCTCAAGGTCACAATCATGCATTTTTATTATTTTTTATCTTTAAGGCAAAAGAAGAGGTCATTCACTTATTTTCATCGATCCTACACGTAGAGCATGCTTAGGCCGGAGCCGACTACGGAAATAAACTACTTAAAGACCTATTTGTAAAATTCAAATCATAGCACGGGGAGAAGACGGAACTAACTCTAATATTTACAAGGTTTACGGTGTAAAGATGATATCGATTTTTCAAAAAGGGTACCCAAGACTAAACACACCCTATCTTAAACCTAAAACTTATGGCTCAAAATCTTAAAACATATTGTATTCTTTTAGCACAAAATATTTTGGTAAGGTAAAAAGTGGGAAAAACTTAAGGATACACTACGCAAAATGACTCGTCAATCACGTGTATTTTATTAAACAGCTAAAATACTAGAAGGAAATAAAACAACTAAAAATACTAAAAATGAAATGCTGAAAGGGAAATAATGGAAAGGAAAATGAAAGCAATAAAATGCTCCTCCCACACTTAAATTGGACATTGTCCCTAATGTTCCAAAGAAATTCCAGGTAGGAGATACTAGATAAGGCTAGTGAGGTCCACTAGTCCCTTCGCCATCCTGAGGTGTACGTCCGGAACAGGGGCTGCGACTACGGCGACGACTATCTCTATCAATGGTAAACTGCATACGCTAAGTGAGAGCAGCATTCGCAGCTTGTAGCTCCCTAGTCCTACCGATCAAGGTGCCCTGGGTGGCCTCTATTAATTGGAAGTGAGTAGCGAAACTGGTCTGCTGAATATGCTGCTGGTTTTGGAAAGCCAATTGACTTTCCATAATGGTACTCAAGGAGCGGGCATTCTAAACTTAAGATGCTTGCATGAATTCCATGATGTCGGCAACCTATTGCTAGATGGTAGAGAGGAGGGTATCACGCCACTCCTCTCGGGCCATATGCTCTCTCCATATGTCCTCAGTAACATGGAAGCTAGGAGCGGTACCTGCAGAAGGGTGAGAAAAAGATGGTGCAGTGTGTGATGGTGTGAAATGAGGAGGTGACTTTGTTTGGAAGTCAAACTCATCATCAGTGTTGTTGCCCTCCTCTAAAGGAACATTTGGGGGCAAAGGACCAATGAAAGCGGGTGATCTTAAATCATAGGTCCAGTTACACTCAAATCTTATGTCAGTACGGCGGGTGTAAGGGAGGACAACACTTGGTATAGCAGAATTACCAATCATAAGGTAATAGTCACCTTCCCTTCTCGTTTTCCAGAGGCGCATATCTTTCAAAAAATTTAAGCCTGCAGTACGAGAGGGAAGTGGCTCTAAAGTAGCAAGCTCAGTGTCTAATCCAAGGGCATGAGCGATGGTAGTAACCAGGCCACCAAAAGAAATTGGCGCCCCCTTTTTCAAGACATAGCTCATGTGAGCGATCATAAAGGGCATCGGGTTTATTTTGGTGTCAGTGAGGCATCCTTGCACAATAATAAGCTCTTTAGCATTCACCTTGTTCGGGTTTTCCCGAGCAAAGATGGTGGATACTAAAAGGTAACGAAAAACACGAATGGCCAGATTATGGACATTCGAGGCTAGCAGGCCATCAAAAGGATTTGCTTCTTGTTTTGTAAGTTTTTCCCAAAAAGCATAGCCGGCGGATGTCCAATCCGTATCCAAGGGTACTTCACAATTAGCACCATCCCCAAAAGGCATCCCTAACAACTCAGCTAATTCGTCGGTAGAGTAATTATATTCACGGTTAAACATTCTAAATTGTACTCCACCTACGGTACTAGCAGTGTTAGGTGTGACATTATAGATAAGCGAACTTAAAAATTCAAATGTTAACCTTGGGTAGGTTGGTTCTTTTCGATAGACTTATGCTTAATAATCCCTACTAATATGAAATCGATTTATGCATTCGTCAATACGTAAAAACATTAAAATCAAGAACAATTAAAAGAGGGTTAATACCTATTCTCCCCCTGCCATATGGGCGCTTTTTGAAAATCCCCCTGCAAAAAAAGTTTTATGAATTCCTCTAACATTTAAAGATTCTCTTATTTTTTACCTTCATCACATCCAGTCATCAAAAAAGGTGACGTGGCAGGTATTTTTTAATTTTTTAATTTTTTTTATTGACTTAGATGGCCAAGTTACTTTTTATTTTAATGTATTATTATTTTTATTGCCACCTTGGCATTTTGTATTATATTATTTTTTTGTTAATGTGAGAAAAGATGTTGTTGTCACAAAAATTTGATAGAGTTGGGAATCGAATCCACATCCTTTCCTTCCCAGCATCAACGCCCTATCCACTGGGCTGGTTGCTTCATTTTGTAATATAAATGCATTGAATTGTTGTTATAGCAATTAAGTTTTGAATAAGGAAACATCTAAACTATTGTTTATATACTTATTTACAATTGAGTCAATGCTAAAGTTCAAACCATCAACCTGACCAGATCCAATTTGACAAACACTATTCATATTACTACATTTCCCCATCATCAACAATGCTGATAATAATTCTTTACATTTTAAGTCTTTGTCATAGAGCAAAATTTCTCCCCTCCAGAAACCAAATTCCTATGATCACTCCCCAATTGAGGTGCAGAGTTAACGAATTCCGAGATCCCTAAATGCGTAACACTGCTAGAGCGTCTATGCCCTTTACGAGGTGGAAGACAATGTCCATGTTGAACCGCATGAATGCATAACACCTTTCGAACTCGACTCTTAAAAATGGGATGAACTCAAAGGATAAAGTGAAAGACTCAATGGAGGCAGTGAAAAGGAATCTAGAGAGAGAAAATTAAGCTGAGACAAAGACCTATAAAGGGTTTGTGATTGTGGAGAAGTCATAAATTGGGGATAAGGGGATGATGAAAGTTTAGATGATGAAATGGTATTGGTATTAAAGTGTGATGGTGGTTGTCATACCCCAAAATTTTCCCATAATATTTCAAAATATTTTGGCTCGAGCACTGAAAAATAAGCCCGACTATCTCTCTCCTAAGCAACAAACCCTCCAACTAGGGTTTTGCTTCTCTCAAAGTAAAATCAGGTTCTGACACCTCAAGTGGGCCTCATGGCCTCTCACATGCCCCAAAGGATCCTCGTGCCAAGTTTCAAGCTCTGACTCACAAGTTTGCTCATTCAACTGCTCAAATGGTCGACAGTCGACCAATTTGACCTAAAAAGTCAACTATGGTCGAATTACAGTCAAAACTCCTGATTTTTGGTCAACATCAATATTTTTAAGTTACATTCATCATTTGACCAAAAGTTGATCATGATTCATCAAGGAAAGCTCCAAAATCAACAAAACTCAAAGTTTCTAAATTAGGGTTTTTGACCTAAAAGTCAACTAAACTTTGACCGGCCATAACTTTCACATGGAACATCAGAAATTTTCCATCCAAAGCCTATCTTGAAGGAAATTGAATTCTTTACAACTTTGTCTCTCTAAATCCAAGGCCAAAAATGCCTAATTTGGGAGATACGAACCAGAACATTACAGATCCTTCTAGAAGCTTGGAAAAAGCAGTTTTTTGTCAGGAGCAATATCATCAAGATAAAATCTCCAAATGGAAAATATGTTCCAAAGTGGCTTTTAGAGGACGTCTTGGGCTTTCCAAAAAGTCCAAGAACATCTCCATATGATAAATATTGAACGAGTTATGGCTTGCACAAGTTGAGCAATTTGGAGAAAGTACACCTATTGCAAAGTGATAAATTTTGGTTTTCTTGATTAATGGGCCAAGGTTTGAGTTTCTAAGAATGACTATGGTATAATTAGAGGCCCACCACGCCATCCTTTCATTGTTATTATTTCTATTTATTTTATTCTGAGTTATATTCATTCTAATTCAAAATTTAATGAAAGAAATAATGGAAATCATAAAGGATTTGATATTGGCTTATTTTTCAATCAAATATTGGGCATATTATTCAGATAAATCAAAGTAATTTCGTTGGTTTAGGAGCTTGCAAGATATGATCCAAAAATAGAAGTTTTAGGGCAAATCTTCAATCAAAGATTCAAACTTCTAATCATTTATCTTGTTCCAAATTTTTAACCCTAAATTCATCCCATGTATAAACACAAGACACTCAGCCTCAGAGGATACGTTTTGCTGGCCCTAAGAACAAATCCTAATCTCTCAAATTCTCACAAAAACTTACACTCATGGTTTTCAATTCTCTAGTTGTTCCAGTCCATTCCAAACACATATCTGTGCTCCTGAAGGTCCCAGCAGTCGATCCATGCTATTACACGAAGCCATAGCATCTCAAATCGTGTCCCCCAAGATCACCGGTTGGTTTATCTCTTTTGAATTTTAAACTTTCAATCCATGGAATATTAACGAGTTATATGCGTACATACTGCTTCATAATGATATTTCTGGTGTTTTAGAATATTCGTTTTTAAGTTATGACGCAAGAATAAGCATACGCCATTGTTAGGGCGTGAAGCTCATAAAGCTTCGTATCCATGGTTTCCGGCCGATTCAGGGCAAGATGAAGCCACCATTGAACACGCATGGTGTCTTTTAGTCAATCTGGGTCATTTTCGTGTTTGATCTAACGCGTTTTCACAGGTTTGGATGTTGGTGTTCGCCGGAGAGGGTGACCGGAGGTCACTGTTCCGGTGGCGTCTATTTTTTTGAATTTAATTTGACTCTGGCTAAACGATAAGGGGGCCCACGTTTAACTTCCACTTTGAATTTAATATTTGAAATAATGTTTTTATATAATATATTACCCAGGTTTGTTTGTCAACAAAATTGAATGGCACAGATGGAGAAGCAATACGCGAGTTGTCCTCAAAGACCTGGGTTCGAACCCATACGTTTTACAGTTTTTCTTTGATTCTCCTAGTTCGCAGATCCAGTACTCACGGCCAGCAAGGGTTTACGGTACGCCTTCAATTAGTGGCCATTGGATTCGTACTGAAGCCACATCGGAAGGACTAAAACGCATGCCTATCATGGACACTCAACAACCAGCAACACTGGACTAAAGCGCCCCCCACCAGGTTTTTTTTATTTATTTTTTATTAATTGTTCTTTAACTAATCCTTTTTTTAAAACATATTTTTGTTAACCTTATTTTTCTTAAACCATCACAAATTAATTCTTAATTTATTTTTTATCAATTTAACATTTCTTTAATTTAGGTTTAAATCTTAAATTAGTTTTTTCTTTTATAAAATCAATTAAATTTTTAATTTAGGTTTAATTAATAATATAAATTTTAGGTTTAGGCTAATTTTAATCAAATTAGGGTTTTCAGGTCAATAATTCAATTCTAATCTGATTTAGATTTCATCACTTACCTTTGCCCTTAATCCTAAAAAACTTTAGGTAGGTATTGCCCATTAACAGTGGGTATAGGTTTGCCTGCTGTAATCAAACATTAAATTTCTTCAAACGCACATTCTCTTCTCATCCCATACTCCATTGGTTGTCGAATGCTCTCTATTTAATTTTCCTCCTTATTTAAATTATTTGCCTCTATTTATTTAAATTATTTGCTTCTATTTATTTATTTATGTAGGATATTTGCCTCTTTGCCTTGCCTTGCCTTTTAGTCATAATTTTGTATTTGCCCCATTTGGGTTTGCCTTATGCCATTTGCCTTGCCTGTTTAATTCTTGCAATATTATTGTATTCCTTCTATATTTTGCCTCTATTTTCCCTGCAGGTGTTTATTGTAATAATTTAGATTTATATTTCCGCCTTTATTTTTCTACCCACAGGTGTTTATTGTAATAGCGTAGGATCTTTAAACTGCTTTATTTCTACTGTGGTTAGTAACCCTAGGGAGTGATAAACCATGAATTGAATCTAGAATCACCTAATTATAAGATAATATAATTGAATTGAATCACGTGATTGTGCACCCACACACCTTTAGGGTAACCCTTCTTGTTGTCTGTTGCCTGTTGCTTGTCGCCTCTAATTATACTAAAAAATAGTCAAGTCCCTCGATTCCGAGGATACCTAAAGCAAGGTTGCCTTTAAAAGATTGAAAATCATCATATGAGATTTAGTCCCTCGATGTTGCCTCGGAAACATAATGATTGTCCCAATTGCTAAGGTATCCTCGCATGATGCCTAAAAATATTAAATGACTATTCTATCCTTCCCTAAAGACTACCTGCCTCTTCATGGAAAGGGACAGTCTTATGGCGAACGATATCTCGATGACTCTTAACATCCAATTGAAAGACTTCCTGCCCTCTCATGGTATGGATAGACCCTTTCGCCCGAAAGACTTAAAGAACAAGAAAGACAATCTTAGGGTAGGTGTTCTTAATTGCTTGCTCCATTCAAATCAAAATCAAATGCTTTTCACACCTCTTTACAAAAACTTTCAAAAAGGCTACGCTTATTTACAAGCTAAAGTCCTTATTCAAAAAAATATTTTCTAAACACACACGACACTACAAGCATTTCAAACAAACAAGTTGAAGGATAGAAAAACACTTAGAAAGGGGGGGTTTGAATAAGTGTAGTCTTAAAAACTTGAACGATAAAAATAAATTGCACAGTTATTTTTATCCTGGTTCGTTGTTAACTAAACTACTCCAGTCCACCCCCGCGGAGTGATTTACCTCACCTGAGGATTTAATCCACTAATCGTAACAGATTACAATGGTTTTCCACTTAGCCCACGACTAAGTCTTCTAGAGTATCCTGATCACAACCTGATCACTCTAGGAACAAATGCCTGGACACAAGCTAAGACTTTCTTAGAGTATCCTGACCACCACGTGATCACTCTGAATACAACTTCTTAGACACAAGCTAAGACTTCCTAGAGTATCCTGATCAACACTTGATCACTCTAGTTACTTACAAATTAATGTAATCAATTCTAAGAGTATTACAAATGCTTCTGAAAAGCTATAATCACAACAGTGATATTTCTCTTAAAGTTTAAGCTTAATCTCACTAATATATTACAACAGCAATGTAGTGAGCTTTGATGAAGATGAAGTTTCTGAGCTTTGAATTTGAACAGCGTTTCAGCAAGTTTATTGTTAGCAAATCGTCTTTTTTTTCTTCTCATCAGAACTTCATATTTATAGGCGTTTGAGAAGATGACCGTTGAGCGCATTTAATGCTTTGCGTATTCCGTACAGCATTGCATTTAATGTTTCACGCTTTTGTCAACTACCTCGAGCCTTGTTCACGCTGTGTCTACTGACGTTGCCTTTAATAGCTTCCAACATTCCTTTTGTCAGTCAGCGTAGCCTGCCACCTGTACTTTCTTCTGATCTGATGTTTGTGAATAAAATATTTGAATATCATCAGAGTCAAACAGCTTGGTGCATAGCATCTTCTTGTCTTCTGACTTTGAAGTGCTTCTGAGCGTGATACCATGAGAACTTCAGTGCTTCTGCTTCTGATCTCAAGTTCTTCTGATGCTTTCATAGACCCATGTTCTGATTCTGCCTTGACCATCTTCTGATGTCTTGCCAGACCATGTTCTGATGTTGCATGCTGAACCTTCTGAGACAAAGCTTCTGAGCGCTGATTTGTGCATACTCTTTATATATTTCCTGAAAGGGAAATTGCAATGTATTAGAGTACCACATTATCTCACACAAAATTCATATCCTTGTTATCATCAAAACTAAGAATATTGATCACAACAAATCTTGTTCTAACAATCTCCCCCTTTTTGATGATGACAAAAACATATATAAATGATATGAATTTGCGATCAGAAAGAGCAGACGGCTAAAGACAAATTACACAGCTATAGCATAAGCATGTGAATATGTCTCCCCCTGAGATTAACAATCTCCCCCTGAGATTAACAATCTCCCCCTGAAATTAATACTAGAAGAATTTTAATAATAAAAGACTTCCCTGATTATTTCGGTAGAGACGTTCACAGTGCTTGATCTTCAGAACATTCATTACTTCTGATTTCTGCTTCCATAGGACAGCTTCAGAACATTGAATTTCTTTAGATCCTTAGAACATTCACAGCTTCTGACTTTTGCTTCCATCGAACAGCTTCAGAACTTGAATTTCTTTGATCTTCAGAACATTCACAGCTTCTGACTTTTGCTTCCATCGGACAGCTTCAGAACTTGAATTTCTTTAGATCCTCCGAACATTCACAGCTTCTGACTTTTGCTTCCATCGAACAGCTTCAGAACTTGAATTTCTTTGATCTTCACTTCATGCTAGATTGTATCAGAACATTGTTGAATGTGCCAGAGCTTCATCAGAGCATCTTTACATCCTGAAATGTTACAGAACAAAACTAAACGACAAAAGTCAGCATGAATGAGTTAGAACATAAAATGTGTATCAGAACACAAAATATGTATCAGAGCCATATAAGCCATATAGAATATATCAGATCTAATAGACAATGTATCAGAGCAAATAGACAATGATTTGGATCATATTCTATTATCAGAATTTCTGATCATTCTTCCTTCTTGCTTCTGATTCTGAAGCTTCCTAGCACTCAGCTTGCTTCAAGAATCCAAGAGCTATTTCTGATCATTCTGTTGCTTCTAATGTTGATCTTGAATCTTTGATTCCTGCAACAACACAACTTAAAGACATAGAACTTTGCAAGTTCTGTTAGTAAATGTGGAGCCTTTTTACTCGGTAACTGATAATAGTAATCAGATCATTTATCATATATTTTCTCCCCCTTTTTGTCATAACATCAAAAAGCATAAAAGATTCAGATGTAAAGCTAGAGACAAAAGGAAAGAAACATAAATAACTTTTCATTGATTTCAACAAGAAGGATTACAAAAGAGGAATGCAGGAAAACAGATGCAACAAGGAAAGAAAACTACAAAGACTTAAAGCCTAAGACTCTATCCTACGCAAAGACTGCGCAAACAACTCAAGAACCCTCTGGTCTTCAGTTTGTTCAGCCATGAAAGCTTGAAAACTCTTCATGCCTGTCCAGACTAGAACCTCCACTGTAGGAGAGATCCAAGAGACCAAAGAGGAAGTGAGGGACAGTTCATAGACAGGGAGCTAATGTTGCAAACGGGCTCCAGTGACTCAAGAAGGTCTTCTTCCTTTGGATAAATGTTGATAACAGCATTGAAGAAGAGATCTGTCTTGAAAGAGACTTGGAGAGCCATCCCAAGATATGCTTCACATCCTGTAACTGATTAACCTTTCCATCCGTTCTCATTGAGTTGAAAGGATTCATGATGAACGCTAGGTTGAAGATGAATGAACTAGGGTTTATGCCAAAGAAAAACTTTGTTGGACAGGAGAGAAAAAGAAAGAGAAAGAGAGCCAAGACTTATTGAAAAAATGCAACGAAATGAAGGAATAAATAGAGGGAAAAAGAAGAGGGAAACGTTCGAGGAATATAAAAAAGAAAAGAAGGACAATAAAAGAAATGATGAATGGCATTTAATGTAACATGACGTGAGGAGAGATAATAATGACAAAAGACGAGATTTGCACAGTTACCTAAGTAGACGTCCCCTCAACTGCACGCACGCTTGTCCAGAAATAGTGAACACGTGTTTACCATCTGGATAGCCAGTTACAGCTGTTTTGCTTTTAAAGAGATTCTGAATCAACTTAGACAATGAAACGTTAGTAATAACTGAATCACAATTTCTAATTGATTTCAATCAGAACTTCTTATAAAAAAAAATCCAATTTCATTTCAGAAGATACTCATACATAAGATCTTCTCATCTTCTCATTCTGGGCATAAATCCATACTGATATTCTTCAGAATGAACTTAAACCTATCTTCAGCAAGGGGTTTTGTAAAGATATCAGCCCATTGATGGTCTGTATCCACAAAGTTTAAAGATATAACACCCTTCTGAACATAGTCCCTTATTAAATGATGTTTAATCGCAATATGTTTAGCTTTTGAATGTAAAATAGGATTCTTAGATAAACATATAGCAGAAGTATTATCACAGAAAATAGGAATGTTACTCTCATATATCTGATAATCTTCCAGCTGACTTCTCATCCAGAGCATTTGTGTGCTACAACCAGCAGCAGCAACATATTCTGCTTCTGTTGTTGAGAGGGCAATAGTAGCTTGCTTCTTGATGTACCATGAGATCAGATGACTTCCAAGAAATTGACAACTTCCAGAAGTGCTCTTTCTTTCTATTCTATCTCCAGCATAGTCAGCATCACAGAATCCTACTAAGTTGTAATCTTTAGATCTTCTGTAAACTAAACCAACATTAGTAGTACCTTTCAGATACCTTAGAATTCTCTTAACCGCTGTTAAATGAGATTCTCTTGGATCTGATTGGAATCGAGCACACAAACAAACACTAAAGAGAATGTCAGGTCTAGAAGCAGTTAGATATAGAAGAGATCCAATCATACCTCTGTACAACTTCTGATCTACCTTCTTACTTATCTCATCCTTACCCAGTACACATGTTGGATGCATAGGAGTTTTGGCTTCTTTGCTTTCAGAAAGATTAAACTTCTTCAGAAGTTCTTTCACATACTTCGTTTGATGAACATAGGTTCCATCGGAAATTTGGTTAATTTGAATCCCAAGGAAATACTTGAGTTCTCCCATCATGCTCATTTCAAATTCAGCCTGCATAGACTCAGCAAACTCCTTTCCAAGTGTAGCATTAGATGTTCCAAAGATAATATCATCAACATATATTTGACAAATTAAAATATCCTTTTTAAATGTTTTACAAAAGAGAGTAGTGTCCACTTTTCCTCTAGTGAAATCATTTTCCAGAAGGAAAGAACTCAAACGTTCATACCAAGCTCTGGGAGCTTGTTTCAATCCGTATAATGATTTCTTTAATTTGAAAACATGATTTGGAGACATGGAGTCTTCAAAACCAGGAGGTTGGTGAACATAAACTTCTTCATCTATATAACCATTTAAGAAGGCACTCTTGACATCCATCTGATAAAGAGTGATGTTGGGTTGAGTGGCAAAAGAAATTAATAGACGAATAGATTCTAACCTGGCCACTGGTGCAAAGATTTCTGTATAATCAATCCCTTCTTGCTAACTATAACCCTGAGCAACCAGTCTGGCTTTGTTTCTTACCACTTCACCTTTCTCACTTAGCTTGTTTCTGAAAACCCACTTAGTACCGATGATGTTAAATCCTTTTGGTCTAGGAACCAAGTCCCATACATCATTCCTTGTAAACTGATTTAGTTCTTCTTGCATGGCAATTATCCAGTCTGGATCTTCTAGAGCTTGATCAACAGAAGTTGGCTCGATCAAAGAAACAAGACCTAATTGACATTCTGCATTGTTCTTAGGGAATGCCCTTGTTCTGATGGGATCATCTTTCTTTCCAAGGATCACATCTTTTGAATGAGCTGAGGCAAGTCTAGGTGATCTTCTGATAGTTGGTTCTTCAGAAATCCTAAGATTCTCTAAAGATGCAGCAACTTGATCTTCTGATCCATTGCTTCTGAGACTGCCAGCTTCTGCAGCTTTGCTTCTTGATTCTTCAACTTCTAATATATCAATATCAAAATCTGCAAAATTCTCAAACTACTTTGGTTTTTCAAGACCAAGCTTATCATCAAACCTGATATTGATTGATTCTTCTACAATCAATGTTTCAGTATTGTATACTCTGTAGCCTTTAGAGCGTTCAGAATATCCAAGAAGGAAACATTTTTGTGCTTTGGAATCAAACTTACCAAGATGATCTTTAGTATTCAGAATAAAACATACACATCCAAAAGGATGGAAATATGAAATGTTGGGCTTTCTGTTCTTCCACAATTCATAAGGAGTCTTATTTAGAATAGGTCTGATAGAGATTCTATTCTGAATATAGCATGCAGTGTTAATTGCTTCTGCCCAGAAATGCTTAGCCATATTGGTTTCATTGATCATGGTTCTGGCCATTTCTTGTAGAGTCCTATTCTTTCGCTCTACAACTCCATTTTGCTGTGGAGTTCTGGGGCAAGAGAAATCATGGGCAATACCATTTTCTTTGAAGAACTCCTCAAAGAATCTGTTCTCAAATTCGCCACCATGATCACTTCTGACCTTTATGATTTTACACTCTTTCTCAGATGGAATCTGAGTGCAGAATTCAAAGAACACTGAATGAGACTCATCCTTGTGTTTCAAGAACTTTACCCACGTCCAGCGACTATAATCATCAACGATGACTAATCCATATTTCTTCCCTCTGACAGATGCTGTTTTGACTGGGCCAAACAGATCAATGTGTAAGAGTTCTAACGGCCTTGAGGAAGAAACAACATTCTTAGACTTGAATGCAGGTCTGGAGAACTTGCCCTTCTGACATGCTTCACAAAGAGCATCTGATTTGAATTTCAGATTGGGGAGTCCTCTGACCAGATTTAGTTTGTTAATCTGAGAAATCTTTCTCAAACTAGCATGTCCTAATCTTCTGTGCCAGACCCATTGCTCTTCAGAAACAGACATAAGACAAGTCACCTTCGGATTCTTAAGATCCTGAAGATCTGTCTTATAAATTTAGGAGAACTAAAATTCTCCTAAATTTGCATTTTTCAATGGTATGACCCTTTTTGCAACAATAATGACAGGTAATATGATGAGAACATGCTGTTTTGCTAGTTGATACTTTTGGTACAAAAGTGTATTTGCTATATAAAGGAGTATACGATCTTTTGAACTTATTTGGATCAACGGCAAAAGTCACTTTTGGTTGTAGAGCCTTGTCTAACTTGGCTTTTAGATCTCTTACTTCTTTTTGCCAAATGTGACATGTCTCACAACCAAACCATGATGTAGGATCTATTTCAACTTTATCCTTTTGAATGTCTAGCATAGATTGTTTTAAAGCTTCCATATCCTTTTCGGTTTTCTCAACTTTTGATTCAAGATATGAAAATATTTTCTTATTTGAGGCCAAAAGTTTGAAAGCTTTAATTGCATCTCTATGTAATTCTTCAAAAGCAAGTTTTAGTTGAGAATGAGATACCTTATCTACGAGTTCAGGTTTAAGATGACTTACAGCTTTCTTTTTCTTGTGTTGATGAGCCATGAAACATAGGTTTGCTGATTCTTCTTCATCGCTTGATGAGCTTTCACTAGATGAATCACTTTCCCATGTTATGTAAGCTCTTTTAGATTTGTTATGACCTTTGCTTTGGTTCTTCTCTTTTTCTTTCTTAAGGTATGGACAATCCGGTTTGTAGTGACCGGCTTTCCCACAATTGAAGCAAAGGCCTTTGATTTTTCCTTTGTTGTTGTCATCTTGTTTGAACTTGTTTGATTGCTTTCTATAGTTGATCAAGCCTTTGTCAGAATGTTTTGCTCCATTTTTCTTTAGATATTTGTTGTATCTTCGCACAAACAGTCCCATTTCCTCATCATCGGAGTCTTCGTCATCACTTGTATCACTATCCTTTAGCTCTTGTCTTGAGGTCTTGGAGCTTGAAGCTTTTAGAGCTATTGACTTCTTCTCTACCTCTTTCTCCATGTTCTTTTCTTTCTTTGCCCTTTTCTCATGCATGTCAAGGCATTTAAGGTGTTGTTCATGTTCCTCTAGTTTACCAAAGAGAGTGGTAATGTCTAAGGTGTTTAGATCATTTGCTTCCTTTATTGCTGTAACCTTGGGTTGCCATTCCCTGTTCAATCATCTTAAGATTTTGTTAGTAGCAACTGCATTGGAAACAGGTCTATCAAGAGAATTTAACCGATTTTTCAGGTGAACGAATCTCTTCTGCATGTTTTTGATGGATTCACCATCTTCCATGTGGAAGAGTTCGAACTCTTGAGTTAACGTATTGATCCTAGCTAGTTTGACATCATCCGTTCCCTCGTGGGCAACTTGCAATGTGTTCCACATAGCTTTAGCGGATCTACAATGGGAAACGCGATAGTATTCATCAACTCCTAGAGCTGAGATTAGAATGTTTCTCGCTTTCCAATCGTTTGCATATCTCTTTTCATCTTCAGCATCCCAAGTATTTTCTAGTTTTGGAACAACTGCACCAGCTGCATTTGTCATGGTGATCTGAAAGGGACCATTGACAATAGCTGTCCAGATGTTCCTATCAATTGCATTGATGTGGACACACATACAATCCTTCCAATAGCCATAGTTTTCACCGTTGAAAACTGGAGCTCTATTGTGAGCCCCTTTAGGTCCGGAAGCCATCTTTCCAATAAGTGTTTCATGTAGCACGGAATAAACCAGAGCTCTTGATGCCACTTGTTAGACGCTGGCCTTAGGATCTAGAGGGGGGGTGAATAGATCTTAAACAGTTTTGCGAAATTTATTGAACATTAAGCGGAAGTGATTCTGAATCGACTCGTGTCTATTCCGAACCACTGTTGAAACGATTGTATATGTGTTAAAACCACTAACCAGCTTGAGATAAACGATAAGAGAATACACTATAGAATCAATACGTCGCTCTATTGAAAATCAATTAACTTCTTATATGATGAACGACGTTTGCAATGCAGTAATGGTGAAAGAAGCAAAAACACAAACACTTGGTGATAATGATCAAATTGATGGTGATTCAATGTGTGATGGATTGTGATGTTTATATAAGTTCTTAATTCACAATCTTAACACTCGAATCGTTGATCAATTTGCTATTATAACCAAATATGAACAGAACGTAAATGAAAAGGTAAAAGCGACAAGAACACGATATTTGTTTAGGCAGCTCGTCGATCGTCCTCGCTACGACTACGTCTGCCCCCAATTCCAAACTGAAATTGGGAAATCTTTCATTAATGTTGAAAGCAGTTTATACAAAGAAGATAACAAAGCGATAAACCATAAACCAATTATGTCGATCCTTTGAATCTTCTTCCCCCTTAATATTGAGTCAGATCAAGGTGATCCAAGAGCTTCACTCGATCCCTTTTCTGCAGTGTCTTCAATTGCCTTGAACCCTTGTTCTTCAATCTTCACACTCAGATGGATCCTCGTTGAAACCTCTTGATAAAAACCCCCAAGAAACACCTATCTTGGAGGACTAAACCCGCAGATTTTATTCACCAAAAACCCCACAAATCTTCACCCACTAGGAATCTTCAATTCCGTTCCATGGACGTTATCGAACTCGATCACTAACCCTCAACGCAAGAATGATTATGTGTAATTGTGTTAGAGATGACGAAGAACGAAGATGAGAAGCCTTTGTGTATCTTTCAGTCATTGGTGTTGTTTTGCAATGATGAGCATTTGATAATATATATGAGTGCCTATCAGTTGGAGCCAAGAATAACAGACATTTTGGCATTTTTGATTAGTTAGGTCGACCTCTTGTAGAGCTTAGGTCGACCTAGCAGAGGTGCATTAACTTGAAATGATTTTTCTCCCAGTTAGGTCGACCTGTTTGGGAAGTAGGTCGACCAAAGTTCTCTTCAAATGAGTTTTTGGGATATTTCTTCAGTTTAGGTCGACCTAGTTGATGTGTGGGTCGACCTAGCAGAAGTATGCAAAATTTTCTCCATTTTAGGTCGACCTAGGTTGACAGTAGGTCGACCTAGCTGCTGCTTTTCTGCATTTTTCTTGTTTTGCTTGTGTTGAGTCGACCTATATGCATAATAGGTCGACCTGTTCTGACATGAGTGATCAATGCTTGCTTTTCTTTGAGTTTTCTGCTTCCACCTTGTTGCTTGTATGCTTATTGAGTTTGCCATGAATCAAAAACATCTTTGTGATTGTAATCTTGTATTCACATACTCCCCCTTTTTGATGATGGCAAACCATTAGTCGAAGCTTTGGTAGTAAATGATAAAGACTCAACAAAGCTCCCCCGTACATTCAGCATCTATCTCTCAACAAGGCAATCTCTCAACAAAGCTCCCCCGTACACTCAGCATCTATCTCCCCCTTTGACAACATCAAAAAGAGATACAACGAAAATAGAAGAGTAACGAGAGAAACATATATAAAAATAATAAAACAGGAAACACTAGCATTCATAGTGTAATAGATAAAATGTAGACAGTGAAACCATAAGATCCAAACATGTTTAATGGTACACTTTAGCATTACAATAATCCAAGAAATTAACAAACCAAAACGAGTGCGACAACATATAGAAATTTAACATTATGATGATGAGATGAAATGCAATGATATGATAAAATGATGGAGACTACATCCTAACGCCTGCCCCTTCTTCCTCTTCCTCTCTGAAATGTGTGAGGTCGATCTTCTTCAACTTGTTCCAACATATCCAGCACAGATAGGTTGAGAGTGTTGAAGCTTTGGCTTATGTTTGCATGACGATTCAGAGCAGTTTCTTCAAACTGATTTTGTCTTAGGGTCGAGTTGGACGCAAATGTCTCAAAATCGTTCTTGTGGTCTTGAACCAAGCTGTATAGCGATTGATATTGACGTTGTTGTTCATCATATCGATCTTGTTGAAGCTGTTGCATGGTTTGGAACTGGCGCTGTTGTGTTTCAAAATTTTGTTGTTGTTGAAGTTGCATATTTTCAAGCATGGAGATGATATTGGACTGATCCGGCGGAGGTGGAGCAGTGTATCCCCAAGGAATTTCTTCCTCTTGAGGAGGTACATATTGCCAATTTGAGTCCGTGTCATGAGCTACATCTTCCATGGTGTGATCCTCATCATTTGCTGTTTCTTGATCATTTCCTTCTTCTTCATTCCCTGCAATGTGACCAAATTCAGTAGGATCATCATAGTTGTAGCTGATCTTTCCGGTTCCCTTTTGAATGAGATAGTAGGTTTTCTTATTTGGATCCCAATGGTATCCCATGAGAGTTAAAGTTGTTTGGGAGAAGTCTTGATTTTGTTTCATGTGAATGTAGGACAGTCCATCGAGTTTCATCCCGAAATGGTTCACGATTGTTTGAATGATTGAGCCATAGCATAGAGCAGTAGTCTTCTGCTTTACCTCTTCAAACTTGGCAGTTAGAAAGTGTGGCCAGTGCACACGTGTCCTGTTTTGAATCAGGTACATTAACACAACCTCATTTCGTTCAATTCTTGAGAATCCGCCTGCTCGTGGTCGAATGACTCTTGATATAATCCAGTTGAGGAACCTAGGATCTCTTTTTAGGTGACCGGCTGTGATGGATTCATTTTGCTTGTCAAAGACGGCAGGGTCTTTGAGAATAGATTTCATGTAGGCGACATGATCATAGTTGGCCGGAAAGTCACCGTCTTCTATACGAACTTCATCTCCTAAGAGTGTATGACCAAAGATACTTATCCAGGCTCGTTTGTCAACAATGTGGGATCTCGACCCCATCTTAAACCTAAAATTACAACCTTCCTCTCTTGTGAACCCTGCATAGAAAGCCCTAACAGTGTTTTCACAGTACGGTGTGGCACACTCCAAAAGGGGGTGAACATTTTGATGTTGAACAAGACTGACAACATCAGGAATGTGCATGTGCTTAGCAACATGTTGATTATAGATGTACTGCTTGACTACCTTTCTCTTCATTTGCCATTTTTCAAAATTTTCTTTGCAATCAGGATGAACAAGGGCTACAGCACTTACCGGTTGAGAGGATGATCCAGATGCGATTTCCTTTCCCTTTCTTGATTTTGGAGGCATTCTTGCTGATGATTTGCGTGAGAGGGATGATTTTTGACAACCTTTGGGTTTGAGGAATTAGGGTTGGCCGTACACAATGATGTGAGAATGAGTGGGAAAGAAAAGAGGAATGATTATGAATGAATGGGGATGGGTCGGGTCGACCAACAGACCCAAAATTAGAAATTTTTGAACCAGTAGGTCGACCTAAATGAAGGCTAGGTCGACCTAACAGAGAAGCCTTTAAAAAATTGTAGATTAGGTCGACCTAAAAAGAGGGTAGGTCGACGTAACTGGGCATTTTGGCTAAAATGTTGAAAAAGGCTTGTGTAGGTCGACTCAGATGCAGGGTAGGTCGACCTAAGTTGCCTCAAATGTTTGAAATGCCTTAGGGATGTTACTATATGATGCATTCATGCTTAGTTACTTGCTTGTATGCCCAAAACATGATATGTTATGAATGGAGATGATAGACACATATATGTAATTGAGATATATGGATAAACATACATGAAGTCACTATAAGCATGTTAATTGATAGCATATTATAGTATCAATAAAATTTTTGGAAGTGAACAATAGGCATGTTACCGCTTTCTCAATATGTAGGTGTTTTGTCATCATTGTGTGGAATCCTCTTGTCAGTGTGCCATACTCCTAGATTTGATGATGAATTGTCTTGATAGAATGTTTCATGACTTGATTGCTTGATTTTGCGAAAAACTTATCTAGTATCGATCACTTGATGTTCTCCCGGATGCGGGACAGGGTCCCAAACATTATTCTGCTTAGAATAGGTTTAAATCTTCTTGCAATGCAATTTGCCAATTGCACATCAAGTAATGAGTCTTTTGTGTTTTTCGGGTTAACTTGTATTTGTGATGTATCTTATACATTTGTGGTGGCCAGGTCACCTGCATTTCCTTTGCCAAGAATAGTTCTTCATAGATGACATACCAAAAGTGATATGTCTTCCTTTATGTGTCTTGAGCATCAGCTATCAAGAGACCACCACCTTTCGGCGATGTCAAGAAACTTTTCCTGCAAAGATTAATTTAGAGTGGAAGGTCCCCAATCTTCATTGGGTACTAGGTAGTGAGTACACAATTTGTTGCACTTAGGCAACCATTGAAATACTCCTTTAAGAACTAAAATTCTCCTAAATTTGCATTTTTCAATGGTATGACCCTTTTTGCAACAATAATGACAGGTAATATGATGAGAACATGCTGTTTTGCTAGTTGATACTTTTGGTACAAAAGTGTATTTGCTATATAAAGGAGTATACGATCTTTTGAACTTATTTGGATCAACGGCAAAAGTCACTTTTGGTTGTAGAGCCTTGTCTAACTTGGCTTTTAGATCTCTTACTTCTTTTTGCCAAATGTGACATGTCTCACAACCAAACCATGATGTAGGATATATTTCAACTTTATCCTTTTGAATGTCTAGCATAGATTGTTTTAAAGCTTCCATATCCTTTTCGGTTTTCTCAACTTTTGATTCAAGATATGAAAATATTTTCTTATTTGAGGCCAAAAGTTTGAAAGCTTTAATTGCATCTCTATGTAATTCTTCAAAAGCAAGTTTTAGTTGAGAATGAGATACCTTATCTACGAGTTCAGGTTTAAGATGACTTACAGCTTTCTTTTTCTTGTGTTGATGAGCCATGAAACATAGGTTTGCTGATTCTTCTTCATCGCTTGATGAGCTTTCACTAGATGAATCACTTTCCCATGCTATGTAGGCTCTTTTAGATTTGTTATGACCTTTGCTTTGGTTCTTCTCTTTTTCTTTCTTAAGGTATGGACAATCCGATTTGTAGTGACCGGCTTTCCCACAATTGAAGCAAAGGCCTTTGATTTTTCCTTTGTTGTTGTCATCTTGTTTGAACTTGTTTGATTGCTTTCTATAGTTGATCAAGCCTTTGTCAGAATGTTTTGCTCCATTTTTCTTTAGATATTTGTTGTATCTTCGCACAAACAGTCCCATTTCCTCATCATCGGAGTCTTCGTCATCACTTGTATCACTATCCTTTAGCTCTTGTCTTGAGGTCTTGGAGCTTGAACCTTTTAGAGCTATTGACTTCTTCTCTACCTCTTTCTCCATGTTCTTTTCTTTCTTTGCCCTTTTCTCATGCATGTCAAGGCATTTAAGGTGTTGTTCATGTTCCTCTAGTTTACCAAAGAGAGTGGTAATGTCTAAGGTGTTTAGATCATTTGCTTCCTTTATTGCTGTAACCTTGGGTTACCATTCCCTGTTCAAGCATCTTAAGATTTTGTTAGTAGCAACTGCATTGGAAACAGGTCTATCAAGAGAATTTAACCGATTTTTCAGGTGAACGAATCTCTTCTGCATGTTTTCGATGGATTCACCATCTTCCATGTGGAAGAGTTCGAACTCTTGAGTTAACGTATTGATCCTAGCTAGTTTGACATCATCCGTTCCCTCGTGGGCAACTTGCAATGTGTTCCACATAGCTTTAGCGGATCTACAATGGGAAACGCGATAGTATTCATCAACTCCTAGAGCTGAGATTAGAATGTTTCTCGCTTTCCAATCGTTTGCATATCTCTTTTCATCTTCAGCATCCCAAGTATTTTCTAGTTTTGGAACAACTGCACCAGCTGCATTTGTCATGGTGATCTGAAAGGGACCATTGACAATAGCTGTCCAGATGTTCCTATCAATTGCATTGATGTGGACACACATACAATCCTTCCAATAGCCATAGTTTTCACCGTTGAAAACTGGAGCTCTATTGTGAGCCCCTTTAGGTCCGGAAGCCATCTTTCCAATAAGTGTTTCATGTAGCACGGAATAAACCAGAGCTCTTGATGCCACTTGTTAGACGCTGGCCTTAGGATCTAGAGGGGGGGTGAATAGATCTTAAACAGTTTTGCGAAATTTATTGAACATTAAGCGGAAGTGATTCTGAATCGACTCGTGTCTATTCCGAACCACTGTTGAAACGATTGTATATGTGTTAAAACCACTAACCAGCTTGAGATAAACGATAAGAGAATACACTATAGAATCAATACGTCGCTCTATTGAAAATCAATTAACTTCTTATATGATGAACGACGTTTGCAATGCAGTAATGGTGAAAGAAGCAAAAACACAAACACTTGGTGATAATGATCAAATTGATGGTGATTCAATGTGTGATGGATTGTGATGTTTATATAAGTTCTTAATTCACAATCTTAACACTCGAATCGTTGATCAATTTGCTATTATAACCAAATATGAACAGAACGTAAATGAAAAGGTAAAAGCGACAAGAACACGATATTTGTTTAGGCAGCTCGTCGATCGTCCTCGCTACGACTACGTCTGCCCCCAATTCCAAACTGAAATTGGGAAATCTTTCATTAATGTTGAAAGCAGTTTATACAAAGAAGATAACAAAGCGATAAACCATAAACCAATTATGTCGATCCTTTGAATCTTCTTCCCCCTTAATCTTGAGTCAGATCAAGGTGATCCAAGAGCTTCACTCGATCCCTTTTCTGCAGTGTCTTCAATTGCCTTGAACCCTTGTTCTTCAATCTTCACACTCAGATGGATCCTCGTTGAAACCTCTTGATAAAAACCCCCCAAGAAACACCTATCTTGGAGGACAAAACCCGCAGATTTTATTCACCAAAAACCCCACAAATCTTCACCCACTAGGAATCTTCAATTCCGTTCCATGGACGTTATAGAACTCGATCACTAACCCTCAACGCAAGAATGATTATGTGTAATTGTGTTGGAGATGACGAAGAACGAAGATGAGAAGCCTTTGTGTATCTTTCAGTCATTGGTGTTGTTTTGCAATGATGAGCATTTGATAATATATATGAGTGCCTATCAGTTGGAGCCAAGAATAACAGACATTTTGGCATTTTTGATCAGTTAGGTCGACCTCTTGTAGAGCTTAGGTTGACCTAGCAGAGGTGCGTTAACTTGAAATGATTTTGCTCCCAGTTAGGTCGACCTGTTTAGGAAGTAGGTCGACCAAAGTTCTCTTCAAATGAGTTTTTGGGATATTTCTTCAGTTTAGGTCGACCTAGTTGATGTGTGGGTCGACCTAGCAGAAGTATGCAAAATTTTCTCCATTTTAGGCCGACCTAGGTTGACAGTAGGTCAACCTAGGTTGACAGTAGGTCGACCTAGCTGCTGCTTTTCTGCATTTTTCTTGTTTTGCTTGTGTTGAGTCGACCTATATGCATAATAGGTCGACCTGTTCTGACATGAGTGATCAATGCTTGCTTTTCTTTGAGTTTTCTGCTTCCACCTTGTTGCTTGTATGCTTATTGAGTTTGCCATGAATCAAAAACATCTTTGTGATTGTAATCTTGTATTCACAACATGTTGTGCTTTTCCTTCTTTGCAGCCAAGGATATCTGCAATAGGAATAATCTTTTCCTTAGGTACCCACATCCTCTTGGGTCCTTTCTTGTTAGTTCTCCTCAAGTTCTGATTGAACTTGGGTTTAGCAAAATATTTAGCAGGAGGAACAGTATGATACTTCTTATTCTGAGTTCCATGATATTTCTTAGGTTGTGTTACATGCTTCTTGGTGTGTGTTATGTGAAAACTTTGTGCATGTGATGTGTGCTTAATATCATGGGAGTGGCCAAATTTAAATTGGTTATACAGAGGCTTGTATGATATTTTCATATCATCCACAGATTCAAGCTTGTATGGGATTTCACCCTCATAACCAATGCCAACTCTCTTGTTCCCAGACACAGCATATATCATAGAAGCTAGCTGACTTCTGCCAATACTTCTAGATAAGAACTTCCTGAAACTTAAATCATATTCTTTCAGAATATGATTCAGACTGGGTGTGTATTTTTCTGAATCAGAAGGAGATCCAACATTATTGGATAATTTTAAAACTTTTTCTTTTAAATCAGAATTTTCCAACTCAAGCTTCTTAGTTTCAAATTCAAATTGCTTTTTCAGCTTTTTGTATTTGATACTAAGATGAGCTTTTAATTCAAGAAGCTCTGTTAGACTGGAAACTAACTCTTCTCTAGATCGTTTAGAAAATACCTCTTCAGAATCTGATTCTGATGTAGATTCTGATCCATCATCTTCTGTCGCCATCAGCGCAAAGTTTGCCTGCTCTCCTTCAGAGTCTGATCCTGATTCTGATTCAGAATCATCCCATGTTGCCATAAGACCTTTCTTCTTATGAAACTTCTTCTTGGGATTCTCCTTCTGAAGTTTCGAACACTCATTCTTGTAATGTCCAGGCTCATTGCACTCATAGCAGACAGCCTTCTTCTTGTCAGATCTTTTGTCACCAGAAGATTCTCCTCGTTCAAATTTCTTTGAACTTCTGAAGCCTCTGAACTTCCTTTGCTTGCTCTTCCGGAGTTGGTTTACCCTTCTGGAGATCATGGACAGTTCATCTTCTTCTTCAGATTCTGATTCTTCAGGATCTTCTTCTCTAGCCTGAAAAGCGTTAGTGCATTTTTTAACATTAGATTTTAAAGCAATAGACTTACCTTTCTTCTGAGGTTCATTAGCGTCAAGTTCAATCTCATGACTCCTCAGGGCACTGATCAGCTCTTCCAAAGAAACTTCATTCAGATTCTTCGCAATCTTGAATGCAGTCACCATTGGGCCCCATCTTCTGGGCAAACTTCTGATGATCTTTTTTACATGATCAGCCTTGGTGTAGCCTTTGTCGAGAACTCTCAATCCAGCAGTCAGAGTTTCAAATCTTGAAAACATCTTTTCAATGTCTTCATCATCCTCCATCTTGAAGGCTTCATACTTCTGGATTAGTGCAAGAGCTTTGGTCTCCTTGACTTGAGCATTTCCTTCATGAGTCATCTTCAAGGACTCATATATGTCATGGGCCGTTTCCCTGTTAGATATCTTCTCATACTCAGCATGAGAGATAGCATTCAGCAAAACAGTCCTGCATTTGTGATGATTCTTGAAATCTTTCTTTTGATCATCATTCATTTCGCTTCTCGTGAGCCTTACACCAGTAGCTTTAACAAGATGTTTGTAACCATCCAACAGAAGATCCCATAGATCAGCATCCAGACCAAGAAAGTAACTTTCTAATTTATCTTTCCAATACTCAAAGTTTTCACCATCGAATATTGGTGGTCTGGTGTAACCATTGTTACCATTACCATTGTAGTATTGCTCAGCTGAGCCAGATGTAGATGTTTGAGTTTCACCAGCCATCTTTTACTGAAGCGTTTTTCTCTTCCTGAATCTTTTCTAAACACGGTTAAGTGCTTGCACCTTAGAACCGGCGCTGTGATGCCAATTGAAGGATAGAAAAACACTTAGAAAGGGGGGGTTTGAATAAGTGTAGTCTTAAAAACTTGAACGATAAAAATAAATTGCACAGTTATTTTTATCCTGGTTCGTTGTTAACTAAACTACTCCAGTCCACCCCCACGGAGTGATTTACCTCACCTGAGGATTTAATCCACTAATCGTAACAGATTACAATGGTTTTCCACTTAGCCCACGACTAAGTCTTCTAGAGTATCCTGATCACAACCTGATCACTCTAGGAACAAATGCTTAGACACAAGCTAAGACTTTCTTAGAGTATCCTGACCACCACGTGATCACTCTAAATACCACTGCTTAGACACAAGCTAAGACTTCCTAGAGTATCCTGATCAACACTTGATCACTCTAGTTACTTACAAATTAATGTAATCAATTCTAAGAGTATTACAAATGCTTCTGAAAAGCTATAATCACAACAGTGATATTTCTCTTAAAGTTTAAGCTTAATCTCACTAATATATTACAACAGCAATGTAGTGAGCTTTGATGAAGATGAAGTTTCTGAGCTTTGAATTTGAACAGCGTTTCAGCAAGTTTATTGTTAGCAAATCGTCTTTTTTTGCTTCTCATCAGAACTTCATATTTATAGGCGTTTGAGAAGATGACCGTTGAGCGCATTTAATGCTTTGCGTATTCCGTACAACATTGCATTTAATGTTTCACGCTTTTGTCAACTACCTCGAGCCTTGTTCACGCTGTGTCTACTGACGTTGCCTTTAATAGCTTCCAACGTTCCTTTTGTCAGTCAGCGTAGCCTGCCACCTGTACTTTCTTCTGATCTGATGTTTGTGAATAAAATATTTGAATATCATCAGAGTCAAACAGCTTGGTGCATAGCATCTTCTTGTCTTCTGACTTTGAAGTGCTTCTGAGCGTGATACCATGAGAACTTCAGTGCTTCTGCTTCTGATCTCAAGTTCTTCTGATGCTTTCATAGACCCATGTTCTGATTCTGCCTTGACCATCTTCTGATGTCTTGCCAGACCATGTTCTGATGTTACATGCTGAACCTTCTGAGACAAAGCTTCTGAGCGCTGATTTGTGCATACTCTTTATATATTTCCTGAAAGGGAAATTGCAATGTATTAGAGTACCACATTATCTCACACAAAATTCATATCCTTGTTATCATCAAAACTAAGAATATTGATCAGAACAAATCTTGTTCTAACACAAGTGAGCTAAGCAATTAAGAGCCCATGGATAACCATGGATACAAAGGGTGCTTTAAACATTCCCTTTGTATAACCTACCCCCCGAACTCAAAATATTTCAAAGGTCTTTCCTGTTCTTTTTGCCTTTCCAATTGGATAAAATAAAAGTCGGTGGCGACTCTTGCTATCCGCACATTTCAAAAAATCAGTTCACCGTATTACAGAACTGGCGACTCTGCTGGGGATTTTTTCGATTAAAAAGAGGGGTTGCCTTAAAGTTTAGGATTCACTTTAAAAAATTTTGATTTGTTTGCTTTATATTTGTGGGCCTGTTTGGGTTTACTTGTGTGAAAGATCCTAACCCGGATCTGAGAACCTTAGGTAAATGGCATGAGACCAAGGAGACCGCACAGCGTATACTGATGTGGTTGATATGGTGGCCATCGTTAGTGTGACACATTGGTTTGTCCTGGTGTTCCTTGGGATCCAACTTGAGGAAACACTTGGCTGCTGCGTGGTGTCATTAAGCACTAATTTGCCCCTAGAACCCTAGTTGAACTTGACTTTGGCCTATTAGAAAGTAGCGAGATGGCTGGCTTTGGTTCCGACTGAATTTGGTTGATACTCGAAGCTACACTCATATGGAATGGACTTCCAGGACCTTCTTGGTTGGTGATTCGATTGCCGAACTGAGATAAGCGCCTTCGAGAAAGGTCAATGATATGAGCTCCCTAGGACCCGATCTTTATATAGGACAGGTTGAACCAACTTAACTTCAGTGGGGAGGGTACTTACCTACAAACTTCATGCAAGCCTTTAAACCTAAGGACACTTGTGTGACTTGCCTGTGCTTGCTACTAACCCTTTGGTTTTCTTGCAGGTTTTTCTTATGGGACTCACTCGTCCTTACTATCTTACGCTTTGCCTGATGCATTGCATTCGCATAACATCATGACATCATGACATCATAAGCATAACATGATTTAACTAACCATTTCAAGGATCTTAGGAATTTAGGGCGCACAATTTCAGGTGCTCTTATCAAGGACTGAATTCCTATCAAGGGGCAAGAGGATTTATTTTCCTCTGGCCACATATCTTCCAATTCAGAGACTTAGTACCTATCAAGGGGCAAGAGGATTTATTTTCCTCTAGCCATGTACCTTCTAATTTAGGAGTATCCCGAATCAGAGGCGATGACCCACTCGATATGGTGAGCTTGATTCCCATAGAAGAGCATCCAAGAATCAGAGTTCTTCAAACGAAGATGCGACCAAATCATTTTCTGACGTTGCTAACTAAATTTCTTAAAGATCCTTGAAAACATTGCATCTGCATTCATAACATTGCATAACAGGTTTCCTATGATGGGTCTCTCATCCTTTTCTCGCTGTTTATTTCAGCATAAATGGATCTCGAGCAATCTGTCAAGAATCTCCAAGCTCAAAATGCTGAATTCCAAGCTTTGATCCTTAACTTGGCCAAGGGGCAAGAAGAATTGAAGGCACATCTGATCGAGAAGGAGAAGAATCAACATAAGCATCAAGATGGTCAAGATAATCAGAGATCCAAGCCTAAGCGGTCATTTACTCCATTACATATACCGCTGTCTCAAGTTCTCCAACAACTGCTCAATCAGAACTTGATAACTCTATTACCTCCATATTCATTTCCTACCAATCCCACTCCTGGGTATAAGTACCATGCGAGATATGCTTAACATTCGAATAGTCCTGGTCATGATACAAAGGATTGTTGGCAATTGAAGCACAAGATTCAAGACCTCATTGATGACAAGATCATTGACTTCAACTCACCTGAGGGACCTCACGTGGCTAATGTTGTGTACAATCGGAAAGGTCGTAATAAACACAACCAATCTGTGGGGACAATTCTGATCTCTACACCAGTTCCACAACAAGGACGCAAGTCAGATGCACCTAAGCGTCAATTTACAAAGATTAATATGTCACTGGCTCAGGCATTACAATACTTGTTGAAGTCATATATGATTACTTTAAAGGATCCCCCTAAGAATCCTAGTACTTCCGCTCGCGGCTATAATCCCAATGCGAGATGTGCATACCACTCCGGTAGCCCTGGTCACGTTACAAATAGTTGCTGGACGCTGAGGAATAAGATTCAAGACATGATCGATGCTGGTGAAATTGAATTCAACCCTCCCAAGACTCCTGTAGTGATCACTGCTCCCATGCCTAATCACGACAAGACTGGTTAATGTCTAGAAGGATGAACTTTTTAATCGTTAAACTTATTTTCATGCGCAATTTCTATTATGTTTGTTTAAACATTCGACTTATGATAGACATTATCTGTTTTAATAATCATCATCAGTGCATTGCATATGTTTGTCTTGAATAAATCATTTCGTTATCACTCATTTAAACTATGTCTTTACTTTGTTTATGTTTTGTGATATTCAACTCCGGCTAAGCTGTAAGCCTTTTAAGGGAGGATGAAGAAAACGATACTGCAACCTCATACAATATGCTTTCGAACAGACTGTGCTGACGATGTACAGGCATTGTTTCAATTCCTAAATAGTGGAGATATAAGGATGTTAATCCCTCGTCAACCCCTTTTGAGCCTAAGGAGTAGAAGTTTTTTTCATATGCAAATTAAACCCTTAATCATAACCCGGGGCAGGGTAGTTACTCAGTTAACTCAGTTATGCCACTATGCCTTTTGTACAAGTAATGATGGGTACCCGTAACCATTAAGTCAGGCAGTCAATATCTATCAAAAAGAAAAATTAAGTCAAAACCTATGAAGGAGACTTATCGAAAATCAAACATCCCGCTGATTGTAATCTCAAAATAAACAGTTCAGGCAAAAGTTAGGGATAACAAAGTCAAAAAGAGGTTGCTAAAAATCCTCGACAAAAGAAGATATTACAAAAAGAAAGTATTACAAAAAAAAGGGATGACTGCATGTCCAAATAAATCTCTGGTACTTTAACCATCATCAAATATCAATGTTACAACTTCAAGCTCTGCTAAGGCTTAAACGCAGAGTTAATTGAGCATAGGATCGAAGAACATCACGAAGATTTAGATGAGTATAAATAAATTTTTGAGCCATTATCCTTTGTTTCTTAAACCGTGAACCAAGCCACGTTACAACCCTTGAAAGTCCTAACTGAAGCATGGTTAGTTCGAAAGCATACTGTCACCAAAAAGGTATCCTGACTCCTTAAGGTTTGCCATAAAAGCTGAGTTGATATCTCCTTTTACAAACATCACGTTTTATAAACATCACGCTTTTTACATCTTATGTTTTAATGCTTTCAAAAAAATCAAGATAGACATATGCGCTGCATCTCATGAATTCATTATTAAACATATTTTGCTACATAATTTCGAATGTTAGCATCAGGAAGAATTTGCACATGGTACAACTAATGACCAAAAGTTATCTCGACAGACGAAATCATTTCAAAAGCAACGTCTCCTATGTATACAAGGGGCATGACACAGTTTATCCAGTCAATCTGGGGCAATCAGGTCAAGATTTCGAGAATCTATCAAGAATGCCAAACAATCAGGGGCAATACACCCAAGTGGATCTGCAGCTACTTCCCAATCAACATGGGGCATCATCCTAAGTCTATGATTACTGGGGGCATGTCACCCATAGTACACACCTCATAAAGTCCTCGCAAGGCGAATCTCTTCAAATTCCCTAAAAGTTGGGGCAAAGCTATGCAAGGCATGTTCAACACTTCGATCAATACTCATTGGTGTTTTCCAATCAATACGAGTCCAAGAATGGCAAGTGCTATAACCACTGGGGGCAATGTTCAAGACATCCATATCTTCCCACAAAGCCAGTTTCATAGGATCATAACCCCAAAGAGTAATCATTAAGAAGATACCTTCAAATGTTCTCGTCCCAACAAAGACTTAGTCCCTCAATGGAGTTTTACATCTTCGACACTGCCGATTCCCCGACTTTTTTCTCTTCTCCAAACAAGGTTATTTATCTCTCTTATCCCCAGTCAGGGTACATCAAGATCAATCATTCAAATGGCTCTCATCCCCAAACAGAAGCCAAAAATCCCCATCTAAGTATCCTCGGGTTCTGTATTCTCCACAACAGTCAAGGATTTATTTTCCCCGCCAGACGCTGCTACAATCTTCTATCATTATTAACAAACATTTTGCATTCATACATCATACGCCTCATGGCACACACATAACATATATACGCCTCATGGCATATGCATACAATCTCATTCATTTCAAAAATAAACATTACAATACATGCATCACGACATTGCATAAAACTAATACTGCTTTTTCAGTCTATTCCTACAAACCAAATGAATAGTATCTTCTAGATATAGTGCAGAGATAATCAAGTTAACGATTTAATTCTGACGCTCATTCAAGATAGAGATTTAATTCTGATGCTTAGTTCCGGGTATTCTCCAGAGATAGTTCAGAGATAATCAAGACCAAGATTTAATTCTGATACTTAGTTCCGGGTATTCTCCAGAAATAGTTCAGAGATAATCAAGACAGAGATTTAATTCTGATACTTAGTTCCGGGTATTCTCCAGAGATAGTTCAGAGATAATCAAGACAGAGATTTAATTTTGATAATTATTTTCGGGTATTCTTCGAAGATAGTTCAGAGATAATCAAGACAATGATTTAGTTCTGATACTTAGTTTCGGGTAGTCTCCATAAATAGTTCAAAGATAATCAAGAGACTTAAATCTAATTCTGCCACTACGAACAGTGTTGGTATGATCGACCTCCAACAAACACTTCTCAATACATCGAGCCCAGATGTAGCCTAACGTACGGCTCATTCTGGTACTTCTCAATACAAAGGATTTAGTCTAACGTATGACTCATCCTAGGATGCAACCTGACATACGGTGTATTCTAACAACTATCAACACAGAGGATCCGGTCTAACGCACGACCCATCCTCCAGCCTAACGCACGGCTTTCCAGATATTTATCAAATGCAAATTGGATCCGGTCTAACGCACGACCCATCCTTCAGCCTAACGCACGACTTTCCAGACATCTACCGATGCAAAATTGGATCCGGTCTAACGCACGACCCATCCTCCAGCCTAACGCACGACTTTCCAGACATCTATCGATGCAAAATTGGATCCGGTCTAACGTACGACTCGCCCTAAAAAGTATAGCCTAACGTACGACTTACTTTGACACTTATCAATATGGTGGATTCATTCTAACGTACGACTCATCCTAAGTATATCCTTCAGATATAGTCTAACGTACGACGTATTCTGATTCTCAAGTATATCAAGCTGGATGGCATCTTTAAGCCCATCTCAATCAAATCTCAATATCCGGATGGCATCTTCAAGCCCATCTCCAACAATAATTTTCCTGGATGGCATCTTCAAGCCCATCTCCGATAAAAAGTCCCTGCGTCAGCAAGGGCAAATTTCTTGGTATTCTAGTGTTCAATCCTCTTCCACCTTCAGATTCCGACAGGCACACAAGCCAATCTACATCCTCAAGTGTAAGAAGATTGAACAGGGGAAGCTGTCAAACCCCAAAATTTGCCCATAATATTTCAAAATATTTTGGCTCGAGCACTGCAAAATAAGCCTGACTATCTCTCTCCTAAGCAACTAACCCTCCAACTAGGGTTTTACTTCTCTCAAAGTAAAATCAGGTTCTAACACCTCAAGTGGGCCTCATGGCCTCTCACATGCCCCAAAGGATCCTCGTGCCAAGTTTCAAGCTCTGACTCACAAGTTTGCTCATTCAACTGCTCAAATGGTCGACAATCGACCAATTTGACCTAAAAAGTCAACTATGGTCGAATTACAGTCAAAACTCCTGATTTTTGGTCAACATCAATATTTTGAAGTTACATACATCATTTGATCAAAAGTTGATCATGATTCATCAAGGAAAGCTCCAAAATCAACAAAACTCAAACTTTCTAAATTAGGGTTTTTGACCTAAAAGTCAACTAAACTTTGACCGGCCATAACTTTCACACGGAACATCAGAAATTTTCCATCCAAAGCCTATCTTGAAGGAAATTGAATTCTTTACAAATTTGTGTCTCTAAAGCCAAGGCCAAAAATGCTTAATTTGGGAGATACGAGCCAGAACATTACAGATCCTTCTAGAAGCTCGCAAAAAGCAGTTTTTTGTCAGGAGCAATATCATCAAGATAAAATCTCCAAATGGAAAATATGTTCCAAAGTGGCTTTTAGAGGACATCTTGGGCTTTCCAAAAAGTCCAAGAACATCTCCATATGATAAATATTGAACGCGTTATGGCTTGCACAAGTTGAGCAATTTGGAGATGGTACACCTATTGCAAAGTGATGAATTTTGGTTTTCTTGATTAATGGGCCAAGGTTTGAGTTTCTAAGCATGACTATGGTATAATTAGAGGCCCACCATGCCATCCTTTCATTGTTATTATTTCTATTTATTTTATTCTGAATTATATTCATTATAATTCAAAATTTAATGAAAGAAATAATGGAAATCATAAAGGATTTGATATTGGCTTATTTTTCAATCAAATATTGGGCATATTATTCAGATAAATCAAAGTAATTTCGGTGGTTTAGGAGCTTTCAAGATATGATCCAAAAATAGAAGTTTTAGGGCAAATCTTCAATCAAAGATTCAAACTTCTAATCATTGATCTTGTTCCAAATTTGTAACCGTAAATTCATCCCATATATAAACACAAGACACTCAGCCTCAGAGGATACATTTTACTGGCCCTTAGAACAAACCCTAATCTCTCAAATTCTCACAAAAACTTACACTCACGATTTTCGATTCTCCAGTCGTTCCAGTCCATTCCAAACACATATCTGTGCTCCTGAAGGTCCTAGCAGTCGATCCATGCTATTACACGAAGCCATAGCATCTCAAATCGTGTCCCCCAAGATCACCGGTTGGTTTATCTCTTTTGAATTTTAAACTTTCATCAATCCATGGAATATTAACGAGTTATAGGCGTACATACTGCTTCATAATGATATTTCTGGTGTTTTAGAATATTTGTTTTTAAGTTTTGACGCAGGAATGAGCATACGCCATTGATAGGGCGTGAAGCTCATTAAGCTTTGTATCCATGGTTTCCGGCCGATTCAGGGCAAGATGAAGCCACCATTGAACTCGCATGGTGTCTTTTAGTCAATCTGGGTCATTTTCTTGTTTGATCTAACGCGTTTTCACAGGTTTGGATGTTGGTGTTCGCCGGAGAGGGTGACCGGAGGTCACTGTTCCGGTGGCGTCTATTATTTTGAATTTTCTTTGACTCTGGCGTGGCACTTCCAGAGGTTCTCATTGGCCAGTCAAAGAGCAGAATCCCTCTCTCCTCACGCTATTGGTTGGCTAGACGATAAGGGGGCCCATGTTTGACTTCCACTTTGAATTTAATATTTGAAATAATGTTTTTATATAATATATTACCCAGGTTTGTTTGTCAACAAAATTGAATGGCACAGATGGAGAAGCAATACGCGAGTTGTCCTCAAAGACCTGGGTTCGAACCCAGGCATTTTACAGTTTTTCTTTGATTCTCCTAGTTCGCAGATCCAGTACTCACAACCAGCAAGGGTTTACGGTACACCTTTAATTAGTGGCCATTGGATTCGTACTGAAGCCACATCGGAAGGACTAAAACGCATGTCTATCATGGACACTCACCAACCAGCAACATTAGATTATAGCGCCCCCCACCAGGTTTTTTTTTTATTTATTTTTTATTAATTGTTCTTTAACTAATCCTTTTTTTAAAACCTCTTTTTGTTAACCTTATTTTTCTTAAACCATCACAAATTAATTCTTAATTTATTTTTTATCAATTTAACATTTCTTTAATTTAGATTTAAATCTTAATTTAGTTTTTTCTTTTATAAGATCAATTTAATTTTTAATTTAGGTTTAATTAATAATATAAATTTTAGGTTTAGGCTAATTTTAATCAAATCAGGTTTTTCTGGTCAATAATTCAATTCTAATCTGATTTAGATTTCATCACTTACCTTTGCCCTTAGTCCTAAAAAACTTTAGGTAGGTATTGCCCATTAACAGTGGGTATAGGTTTGCCTGCTGTAATCAAATATTAAATTTCTTCAAACGCGCATTCTCTTCTCATCCCATACTCCATTGGTTGTTGAATGCTCTCTATTTAATTTTCCTCCTTATTTAAATTATTTGCCTCTATTTATTTAAATTATTTGCTTTTATTTATTTATTTATGTAGGATATTTGCCTCTTTGCCTTGCCTTGCCTTTTAGTCATAATTTTGTATTTGCCCCATTTGGGTTTGCCTTATGCCATTTGCCTTGCCTGTTTAATTCTTGCAATATTATTGTATTCCTTCTATATTTTGCCTCTATTTTCCCTGCAGGTGTTTATTGTAATAATTTAGATTTATATTTTGCCTCTATTTTCCCTGCAGGTGTTTATTGTAATAATTTAGATTTATATTTCCGCCTTTATTTTTCTACCCACAGGTGTTTATTGTAATAGCGTAGGATCTTTAAACTGCTTTATTTTTACTGTGGTTAGTAACCCCAGGGAGTGATAAACCATGAATTGAATATAGAATCAACTAATTACAAGATAATATAATCGAATTGAATCACGTGATTGTGCACCCATACACCTTTAGGGTAACCCTTCTTGTTGCCTGTTGCATGTTGCTTGTTGCCTCTAATTATACTAAAAAATAGTCAAGTCCCTCGATTCCGAGGATACATAAAGCAAGGTTGCCTTTAAAAGATTGAAAATCATCATATGAGATTTAGTCCCTCGACGTTGCCTCGGAAACATGATGATTGTCCCAATTGCTAAGGTATCCTCGCATGATGCCTAAAAATATTAAATGACTATTCTATCTTTCCCTAAAGACTACCTGCCTCTTCATGGCAAGGGACAGTCTTATGGCGAACGATATCTCGATGACCCTTAACATCCAATTGAAAGACTTCCTGCCCTCTCATGGTATGGATAGACCCTTTCGCCCGAAAGACTTAAAGAACAAGAAAGACAATCTTAGGGTAGTGTCGCGGGCGAAAAATCGTTTTTGTTCCTCTTTTTTGTGGGATGATACACCTGATGCCTTCTTTGGGCTCGAGTGCTAAAAAAAATGATTTTTCTTTGTTTCGACCAAACTTTTTATTATTTCCAAAGGAGGAAAAGGAAAAAAGCTGCAATAACCTAAAAAGTGGGGGGAGATCTTGGGCAAGAGGGTTGGTTATACGAAGGGAAGGTATTAGCACCCAACGTATCTATAGTACTCTATAGGATTCTTTATTGTTTATTCCATTCTTGGTATGGTGGAGGTTCTTGTGAGAAAGAGGTGGGACCTAAGGTGTTTGTTTGATTATGCTCGCAAAGATCATCGCGATCCTCTGCATACATATCCCTTAGAGGGAATCAGAGCATCTGTAGCTCGGGGTCTACGGGTGCTAAGGTTTGAATGGTTTTTTTTTGTTTTGTTTTGCTCGCCAAGGATCGACCTTGTGCCTACGTATTCTCAAAGGGATGTTGAGAAAATCAGAGCAATCGTAGTTCCCACTTATGCTAGTGGAAGCAAAGGAAAAGAGACAAATGTCATCTAAATGTTCGATGTATCTAATCTATATCATCACATACATCTGTTTGTTTTTGTTTGAAAATCTTTTCATTATAAGCCCTGGGCCATGCCACTTATGGCGCTTAGAATGATAAAGATGTTTTTGTTTGTTTAACCAGCCTTGTGGCAAAAAACTTTCAATGAAGTCAGCCTTGTGACAAAAATACAATGATTCCACCGCCTTGGCGATTCCTATGATGAACAGAGAAATACATGTCACCAAGCAAAGTCGGAACAGGATTTCCAATCAGAAAGATCTTTATGGCATTGATATCAACAAAGTTGTCGACGTTGGGAAACAGAACTAACCCATAGATGAGCAAGGCTAGTATAGCTTCAAAAGCTATCATGCTACCAGTTTCGATGAAATCAAAGGCTTTCTTTATTAGGAAGTGTGAAGTTAGACCCGGGAGGTTTCCTTTGGTAGTCCAATTACTCTCTACTTCAGATTTCTTCAAGTGGATACTTGCTGCAATGACGTGTGACTTAGGAATGGCTTCCAAACCATTGAAAGGTATTTTGTCAGACACAGGAATACCCAAAAGATTGGCATATTCTTCCAAGGTCGGTACCAACTGGTAGTCTGGAAAGGTAAAACACCGGTAGACGGGATCATAGAACTGAACCAGAGTCTTGAGAAGTCCTTCATCAATATGAGTATTCAGGATAGGCAAAAGCTTTCCATAACTTTTCCTAAAATCCGAAGGATCTTGTACAAAAGATGATAACTCTATCAATTTTCCCACATCAGGCGCTTTGAAACCATATTTCTTGGTATGCCTCTTTACCTCTTCCATAACTTAATCCAAATGTTTGCAAAGAAAATTTCTCTAAATCTTTGGAAAAAATCATGTTTTTTTTTATGGAAAAAGATGGGTTTTCTAATGAATGTATGCATGCGTGGATGCATGAATGCCACATATTCAAACATGGTAAAACAGACATGGTAATACGAACATGGTAACGCAAACATGGTACTACAAACATGGTAACACAAACATGGTAATTCACACAAGTTCAAAGGTCCAGCGTCACGAGCATGAGGTCAGAGAACCAAAAATGGAATAGTTCTAGTTAATCACCTGTACAACATGTTCTACTGATACGTTAGAGTCTACATTTTTCTTTCGGATATTACCGGCTTTCCACAATTCATCTCATGAGCCAGTAATATTCTCAAGAAAAACTCGTCTGAGTGTGGTTCTCCGCATGACAACTATCCAAGTCTTCACCTGGATCGTTTCTGCACCACGTCCTAATAAGGCCAGGATGGGTTGGGGTTCTACGGCCAACTCAGCTTCTACAGTTCAATGCAGCAATAATGTTTTCGCTACGAAACATGCTAAACATATATTACCAACAAGGAACCTCCACTGAGCGGAAGGATTCTCACGTGCGCCTGCACATGACTATACCCTCCACCTAATTTCTTATGTGTACTTAATCCGGGTTAGGATTTGTCCATAATGTATCACTTGTAACATAACCACACAAGTAACAGAACCAAAGAATCACACATGTAACAAAAATTAAAATAAAAACAATAATTAGAAATAACCCTTCCTTTGGAAACAATAAAAAGATGGTCTCCCCAGTGAAGTCGCCATTTTTCTGTCGCGGGCGAAAAATCGTTTTTGTTCCTCTTTTTTGTGGGATGATACACCTGATGCCTTCTTTGGGCTCGAGTGCTCAAAAAAAATGATTTTTCTTTGTTTCGACCAAACTTTTTATTATTTCCAAAGGAGGAAAAGGAAAAAAGTTGCAATAACCTAAAAAGTGGGGGGAGATCTTGGGCAAGAGGGTTGGTTATACGAAGGGAAGGTATTAGCACCCAACGTATCTATAGTACTCTATAGGATTCTTTATTGTTTATTCCATTCTTGGTATGGTGGAGGTTCTTGTGAGAAAGAGGTGGGACCTAAGGTGTTTGTTTGATTATGCTCGCAAAGATCATCGCGATCCTCTGCATACATATCCCTTAGAGGGAATCAGAGCATCTGTAGCTCGGGGTCTACGGGTGCTAAGGTTTGAATGGTTTTTTTTGTTTTGTTTTGCTCGCCAAGGATCGACCTTGTGCCTACGTATTCTCAAAGGGATGTTGAGAAAATCAGAGCAATCGTAGTTCCCACTTATGCTAGTGGAAGCAAAGGAAAAGAGACAAATGTCATCTAAATGTTCGATGTATCTAATCTATATCATCACATACATCTGTTTGTTTTTGTTTGAAAATCTTTTCATTATAAGCCCTGGGCCATGCCACTTATGGCGCTTAGAATGATAAAGATGTTTTTGTTTGTTTAACCAGCCTTGTGGCAAAAAACTTTCAATGAAGTCAGCCTTGTGACAAAAAGTTTTGATTAATCAGCCAGCCTCGTGGCAAAAGTTTCAATGAAGTCAGCCTTGTGACAAAAACTTTGATTAATCAGCCAGTACGGTGGCAAAACGGTTTGATTGATTAGCCAGCCTTGTGGCAAAAAAAAAAGTTAAGTTGATTAGCCAGCCTTGTGGCAAAAAGTTTGATTGATTGATTGTTTGTGATGATATAGATGAGATACTCCTATCATAGAGATGATAAATGTCTAATCTCCTAGGGTATTTGTTTTGGATATTGGGGATGCTTATAAGAAGCCCGTGGGTCCTTGTACGAAGCCCAAGAGGAGGCTATCCGAGGGTCCTTGCATTGTAAGCCCAAGAGGAGGCTATGGGAGGGACAATCCAGGGTCCTTGCATTGTAAGCCCAAGAGGAGGCTATGGGAGGGTCACTCGTTTGTACAAAGCCCAAGGGGAGGCATGGTATAGTTGGTTTGAGCTCTTAGAGCGATTTCACCGGGAAACCATACTCTATGTCCTAACCTAAACTAGTGGAGATTCTTTGCACGAAGCCCAATAGGAGGCTATGGGGAACCTAGTGTTATACTAAGTTGAACAAGTATATAACACAATCACAAGTATGAACAAGTACGAGAAAATATGAACAAGTACATGAACAAATATGAACAAGTATGAACAAGCACATATATATGACAAGGTGTGTGTATACAATGGAGTTTATGAAGGAAATATACCTGTAAGCATGATCCATTTGTAAACACGGGGGCTCGGGACTTATACTCGAGGAGAGGTCCACTTGAGTTTATTCAAAGCTATGTAAACAGGTATTTACAAAGGGCTTGGGACTTATACCTACATGGAGGCCCATGGTATTTTTGGGAAGATTTAAAGAAACCTTCATTTTTGGTTTGTTATTCAAAGTTAAAAAAAACGCGTTGATTGAGATATGTACAAAAATGTGTGTGTACAATGAAATACCTAATTTCATGTACAGGAACGGGTATGTACAAAAGGGGCTTGGGACTTATACCTACATGGAGGCCCATGGTATATTTTGAAAAGTTTTGAATCATTTGAAGTTTTGTTGTTTTGAAAATGATTTGAAAATGATTTGAAAATTGTTTTATTTTGAAGAAGTTTTATTGTTAAAAAAACTGTACAAAAAGAAAAGAAATGGGACTTACACTCTCTAATATTCGAGAGGCCCCACTTCGTTTTGAAAATCAATTGATCAATTAAAAAGATTTAATCAAAAAGAAGTGGTTTATCGTTTTGAAAAAGAATCGCGATCGCTCGTCTTAAAACGATTTGAATTTGACAAAAGTCAACTTAATTAAGTTAAAACAAGTTTTAATGCTTAATTAAGACCTAAATGATTAGGGTTTGATCACAAAAAATATTTACAAGTGATTAGGTTAAAAATTAAATGAAAAAACAATATTTAAAGTATTAAAAATACTTAAAAATAAGTCATTTTAAACCTATTTAAAAATGTATCAAATAAATATTTTTTGATGATTTTTTTTGATATTCTTAAAATATATATTAAATGAATAGTGTTTAAAAAATGAAGCAAAAATGAATTGATTTGGTTAGTTAAATGATTAATTAAAGTTGTGAAGAAAAATGAAAGAAAATAGGTGCTAAAAAATTGGTTTTGTCTCCACAAGGGTTTGAACCCACGCACCCACGCTTGCTAACCAAAACATGGACCAACTGAGCCACGCTTGTGGCTTGTTTATAATACGCTTCCAATGCATTATATTTTAAAACAAATATTTGAATTCTTTGAACGAAAAAACGCGCCAAGAACACAACCCTAACTGAATTTTGAAATTCCTCAAATCTGTGTTGTTTTGATTGATCAAAGGGTCTATCTCACTCGGTTTTGGACGAGGAACACGATGATGACCTTTAATTTCATTTATTTTTGCTCTAAGGTTATCAATTTTCACATGAACATGAAGAACCCTAGAACTGAATTTGATCGTGAAATGATGTATGTGCAAGTTATGATGCAATTGATTGAGGGTTAATGATCCCCATGTGTGCAGAAACAAGATGGTATATCAATATTTCATTTATGATGCGTGCAAGATAGAGTTTGAAGTTCATGAGACTTACCTTCAAAAACGGCCAAAGTGGAGATTGAATTCTTCAGTAGAGGTGTTACAGAAGTTGTTGCTCGATCTGAACAGCTTCAATGATGATTATAGAACATGTCTGGATGCTTGGAGTGGATTAAAAACATCTGGATCATTCCATGGAACCCGATCTGCAGTAGAACCAAGTGTGAATCGAGCCTGATGATTCTGAAGTTTTTGATTGATGATGAGTGTTGGGATAGTTCAAATGTGACATATATGAGGTGTTGGAAGTGTTAGTTTGGACAGAAATGATCTTGAATGGATTTTGGCATGATAAGGCTCAATTTTGGTTCATGTGGAAGTGAGGTAGTGATTCTGAGATTTGAGTGTTTTTGGGGTGTGTGGATGGATCAAACACATCACATATGATGTTTAGAAGTTGTTAGAAACATCACTTTGGCCAGAAATTCAAAGGTTTGGAGGTTGAGTTTTCTACCTCTTTGAAAACTATGAAACTTGCAATTCAAGAAAGAAGAGAGAAAGCCTATAATTGTGAGGTTTTGGTGTGAATTGAAGAGTGATTTGCACCTCTATTTATAGGCCAAAGTTTCTGAATACAAAGCTCTTGCAAGTTGATCAAGAATGATGATTTGGCTTAAGAGATAAAAAGGAATCTTTTACATTTAATGCCAAATGGTTAAAGTGACCAAACCATGGTTAAAACTCTAGCTTCTTATCCTCTTCCATTCTGATCTTCTAATCAGAAAATATCTCTCAATTATTGCTTCTATGCATCATTGCTTGGATTATAGGTCATGTAGTCTTGAAACTTAGTGAAAAATGGTGAAAATTCAAGTGAAAATGATCACTAAATGCATAATTCAAAATCATAGCTACACCCCATATTTTTTCATGCTCTTGGACATTTTGGAAAGCTCATATTACACACTTCAAAACCCTAGTTGAAAGTTTCTTCAAGATCCTTAAGGAAGTGGGTGAAAAAGATCCATGAACTTTGAGAAAAATGAAGTTTCAAGTGAAATTTTCCAAAGATGCCAACTTTGAAGCTCCATATCTCTTAAATGGTTGATCTTATGGAAAAAATTTATATGTGTCAAAGTTGTTTATTGGATCAAAATCTACAACTTTCATGTTGGAAATTTTTTTCAGTTTGTAGGTGAAATTTTGAGTTATTCCCCTCCAAAGTTTGGAAAAAACTATGAAAAACACTTAGAAATATTTTCTAAGTATGAAAGTCAAACTTTTGACTTTTTGATTCTTGATTGATTTTCTTGATTTTTCTTGATCAAATGACTTCTCATATCATATATTGATGATTTTAAAACTTCAAAAGTCATGGTTGACCAAAATTCCCAAAAGTCAATGGTGATCTTGTACAGTTGACTTTTTCAGACGAATCGCGTTTCTGGAGATTTCAAATGAAACAGGCTATCCTCATCAAATGAATGGTATGAATGGATCACATTGAAGCATTAGAGGATATTGAGCCATGGTTTGAGTTGTGACATCTTGTTATGATTAAAAAGTCAGTTGTTCAGATGAATTAGGTCAAAAACCCTAATTGTCGACCTGATGAAATTGATGACTATGGATCTTGAATTGAGATGTGATTTCCATTGGATATTGTCATAGGGATTATTTGAGGATGATTGAAACCTTTGATTGACTTCCTGGGGATTTATAGGGTTTCCCAAATGTGATCCCTGATTTTGGTCCCTGATAGTTCAAAATCCTAATCTGATGATCTGAAATTTCACTGTTGATCAATCCTTGTGTAGGAGATGTTATGAGCCAATGGATTAGGTCAAAATGATGTACTTGGGGTCTTGAGGTCATGTCCCAAGTCATTAGGTCAAATCCTGAGCAAAAGTCAGGAGTATGCTATCTTCAGTCAAAACCCTAATCTGGTTGATTCAGAGCCTCTGAGCTTGTTGAGATGGATTTTGAGGACCAAATGTTGATTGTTGATGAAGATAATTCTTTTGAGATGAAGGGAGAACAAAACCCTAATTAATTGTTACTTGTACTGATGAGTGATTTCCTGATTAAATCCTGCTGAGTCACAAGTAGCAAACACAAGCTATGCAATTTGTTAGAGATGTAAATGATGCATATGCAAATGATATGAGGTGGTATCTTAGGTCAAAAATTGGGGTATGACAGATGCCCCTATTTAAGTTTCTTCAACCTGAGACATGAAGATTGAAAATCTTCGTTTTGATAGGGTGGAAGAGACTTAAATATCAGAAGACGCAAATTTTGGACCTAAGATACCAAAATTGCGAATGATGCAAGGATGTCTTTACCGAGGGGATATCAAAACTGACTCCGCTGGGGAAAAGAGGTTGGGAAGGATGTCTCAATCCGTTTTAGGAAGAGAATCCATTTTTTCTTTTTTTTTCGGGAAAGCAAGTGTATGCTTCATCGGGGAATGATAGCTTTGTAGGAAAAGCTTACCCATCGACATTATCGACTATCAGCACAGGGATAGACTTGTTTAATAATGCGAAGGTGAAAGGTATGAAACTGTATTACCGACTATCAGCATTGTGATAGACTTGTCAAGGTAAAAGAGTTTCAAAGGTTCGGTTAATATTACCGACTATCAGCATGGTGATAGACATGTTTAATAATATAACCAGAACAAAAAGGGTTACCGACTACCAGCCTCGTGATAGTGGTTTTGAAGACATGATCAATTATCAGCCGAGTGATAAAATGATCCTGGAAACCTAGCTAGGGGAATTACTGGGTATTCAGCCTTGTGAACAGTAATAAGGCCCTAATTGTCAAATGGTCTTCATGATTGATTTCCTTGAGAGGAAAAGTCTTTTGAAAGAGACATAAGCTGCTCAGATGACGAGGCTATTGCTTATTGTCTATTTTTTCACGACTCTGTTTGAGGAATCGGAATTTGAATTTTTGGTAAAGACAAGGTTCTAACCAAGAATGAATTGGAAAGAAACAGTCAAACAAGACTTTGCTCCCATGAGGAATGAACTCAAATGGGGATTTTCTCCTTTGTTTTGAGGGGAAAAACTAAAGCAACCTTCTTCCACGAGGAATGATCTCAGTGGGGATTTGGAGAAAGAAGATGTTCTTTTCTGCTTATGGGTGACAACCTACTTGGAGAGATGACACGCCCATACTTGTTTCTTTCCTTTCTTTTCTTTTTCTTCTTTTTTTTACTTTTACTTTTTTGGGATAGATATATCCTGAACAAGCGATTATTGAAAAATGCAAGAATGCATAAATAATGCAAATATGTATGAATGATGAATGTCATGAATGTAGCATGCATACTGACAATACTGACAGACAATGAAGTATATACTGGAGAAGGACCGACGTCGCAATACAACCAGATACTTGGCAAATGTTCTTCAACACGGTGTAGATAACACAGGTGATGAATGGTGTTGCGTGCTTTAAACTTCTCTGGGGAAGATAAGCATCTTTTCTCATTGAGATGAAAGAACCTCCTCACTGGAGATGGAAAATCTTCTTCACTGGGGATAAAAGACCTTCTTCACTGGGGATAGAAGAGCTTCTTTACCTTGAGGGACAATTGCTTCAAGAATTCTTTTCTGGGACAAGAATACCGTTGTCTCAACAATTTTTCAGGGAGAATCCTTTTGTTCATCCTATGGAGACGACTGCTGATGTTCCTTCCGTTGTTCACAACTCAAAGGAAAGTTTCGCTTTTATTTTGAAAAAGAAAAGTAAATTTATTTAAAACTTTTTTTCTTTTTTTCCAAAAGTGAATAACACAATTAAAGCGTCATTTTGAAAGCTAAAAGAAATTAGAGATTGCAAACAAATGGGCACAAAGCTCAAATTTATTTAATAGGATGGTAATCAGCTAAAGGCATGATTCCATAGAGTATTTACAAAAAGTTGGAAATGGTAATTATGCGGAAAAGGCTACATTGAAAGCAATAACCACTATTCCCCGTAACAACTTTGAGTTCCAACTGTGCTTGTCGCTTCAGATTGGCGATGATTTGATTGAAGATCCTTTGATGAGAAAGACTCCTCAGGTGACGAAGTATGGACTGATGCAGTTACTTTGTCACGAATCCCTAATTTTTGCCTAGATTGCCTTTTCAGGTTTTCAATCTACCAGGATGCATTTTCTTTCTGTTTATTGTCTCTAATTTTTGCCTGGACCGCCCTTTCAGGTTTTCAGTCCACCGAGACGCTCATTTTTGCCTAAGTCGCCCTTTGCGGGTTTTCGACTTACCGAGCTGTTCTTTTGTATTTTTTAGACAAAGTATTTCTTGACTGCATCAGCATTCACAGGATGTGGGAGTTCATCACCATCCATGGTTGTAAGAATCATGGCGCCACCAGAAAATGTTCTTTTGACAACATACGGGCCTTCGTAATTAGGAGACCATTTGCCCCTGGAATCTGGTTGAAAAGACAAGATCTTTTTAAGCACGAGGTCGCCTTCTTGAAATTCACGAGGTCGAACCTTTTTGTTAAAAGCTTGTTTCATCCTTGCTTGGTATAACTGTCCATGGCATAGAGCAGTCATACGTTTTTCTTCGATTAAGTTCAACTGATCGTATCTGTTTTGACACCATTCAGCCTCTGATAGCTTAGTCTCCATGAGGACTCTCATTGATGGGATTTCAACTTCTACGGGGAGCACAGCTTCCATGCCGTATACTAGAGAAAAGGGAGTTGCCCCTGTTGAAGTACGCACTGAAGTACGGTACCCATGTAAAGCAAAAGGCAGCATTTCATGCCAGTCTTTGTAAGTGACGACCATTTTCTGGACGATCTTCTTAATGTTCTTGTTGGCAGCTTCAACGGCGCCGTTCATTTTCGGTCTGTAAGGAGAAGAGTTATGATGCTCAATCTTGAATTCCTCACACAGTTCTTTCATCATCTTGTTGTTCAAGTTTGAACCATTGTCAGTAATGATCTTGCTGGGAATACCATATCGGCAAATGATGTTATTCTTGATAAACCTTACAACCACTTGTCTTGTAACATTGGCGTAAGATGCTGCTTCGACCCATTTGGTGAAGTAATCAATGGCCACCAGGATGAAACGATGACCGTTTGAAGCTTTCGGTTCGATCATTCCAATCATGTCGATACCCCACATGGAGAAAGGCCATGGAGATGAGAGAACGTTGAGTAGAGTCGGTGGCACATGGATCTTATCTGCGTAGATCTGGCACTTGTGACATCTCTTCACGTGTTTGTAACAGTCTGATTCCATTGTCAACCAATAGTATCCTGCTCTTAAGATCTTCTTAGTCATTGCATGCCCGTTTGAATGAGTTCCAAAGGACCCTTCATGCACTTCATGCATTAACATGTCTGCTTCGTGTCTATCCACGCATCTGAGCAAAACCATGTCGAAATTTCTTTTGTATAGCACATCTCCGTTCAGGAAGAAACTGCCAGAAAGTCTCCTTAGAGTTTTCTTATCTTTGTTTGATGCCCCAAGCGGGTACTCTTGAGTTTGAAGGAAGCGTTTGATGTCGTGGAACCACGGTTTATCATCGATGACTGCTTCAGTTGCAAACACATAAGCGGGCCTTTCAAGGCGCGTGATTCTGACTTTAGGCACATCATTCCAGTGACTGACTTTGAACATGGAAGATAGAGTAGCCAAGGCGTCTGCCATTCGATTCTGATCTCGAGGTATATGATGCAATTCAACCTTGTTGAAGAAAGTCAACAGACGTCTTGCATAATCTCTGTAAGGAATCAAGCCAGGGTGATAAGTTTCCCACTTGTCTTTGATTTGGTTGATCACAAGGGCTGAATCTCCATATATGTCGAGGATCTTGATCCTTAAGTCAATGGCTTCTTCGAGACCCATGATACAAGCTTCATATTCTGCGATGTTGTTGGTGCAATCAAATAGCAATCTGGCGGAGAACGGGATATGAGTACCCTTGGGAGTGATGATGATTGCCCCAATTCCATTGCCAAAAGCGTTTACTGCTCCATCAAAAATTAGACCCCATCTTGATCCAGGCTCAGGACCTTCTTCAGGTAACGGTTCGTCACAATCTTTCATCTTCAAGTACAAGACATCTTCATCAGGAAAGTCAAACTTGAGAGATTGATATTCATTAATTGGTTGATGCGCCAAGTGATCGGCGAGAATGCTTCCTTTGACCGCTTTTTGAGCACGGTATTCAATGTCATACTCAGATAACAGCATTTGCCATCGGGCAATCCTTCCTGTTAAGGCAGGCTTTTCAAAGACATACTTGATCGGATCCATTTTGGAGATTAACCAAGTAGTCTTGTTGATCATGTATTGGCGGAGACGTTTTGAAGCCCATGCCAAAGCACAACATGTTTTTTCGAGCATGGAGTAACGAGACTCACAGTCTGTGAATTTCTTACTCAAGTAATAGATGGCATGCTCCTTCTTACCGGTTTCATCTTGTTGTCCAAGCATACAACCCATGGATTCTTCCAACACGGTAAGGTACATGATTAGTGGTCTTCCTTCAACTGGAGGAATCAATATCGGTGGTTCTAACAGGTATTCCTTGATACTGTCAAACGCTTTCTGGCAATCTTCAGTCCATACAACCCTTTGATCTTTGCGGAGAAGCTTGAAAATCGGTCCACAAGTAGCAGTCATTTGAGAGATGAATCTGGAGATGTAGTTCAATCGTCCGAGAAATCCTCTTACTTGCTTTTCAGTCTTTGGTGCAGGCATCTCTTGAATAGCTCTGACTTTGTCGGGATCTACTTCAATACCTCTTTGGCTGACAATGAAACCCAAGAGTTTTCCAGATCTAACCCCAAAAGTACATTTGTTAGGATTCAAGCGAAGCTGATATTTCCTTAGTCGTTGAAACAACTTCAAAAGGTATTCAATATGTTCTTCTTCTGTGCTGGACTTAGCTATCATGTCGTCCACATAAACTTCAATTTCTTTATGCATCATGTCATGAAAGAGAGTAGTCATTGCTCTTTGGTAAGTTGCGCCTGCATTCTTTAATCCAAATGGCATCACTTTGTAGCAAAAGGTACCCCATGGGGTGATGAAAGATGTCTTCTGCATGTCTTCAGGAGCCATCTTAATCTGATTATAACCGGAGAACCCGTCCATGAAGGAAAAGACGTTGAACTTAGCGGTGTTATCAACCAACATGTCAATATGAGGTAATGGAAAGTCATCTTTTGGACTGGCCTTGTTCAAGTCACGGTAGTCAACACACATTCTGACTTTGCCATCTTTCTTCGGAACTGGCACTATGTTGGCCAACCATTGAGGATACTCAGAGGTGACTAGAAAACCTGCGTCGAGCTGTTTTTGAACTTCTACTTTGATCTTGTTAGCCATATCAGGGTGAGTCCTTCGCAATTTCTGCTTAACTGGCGGACATTCTGGCTTCAATGGCAAGTAATGCTGAACAATATTGGTATCCAACCCAGGCATGTCTTGGTAGGACCAGGCAAACACGTCGACATATTCTTTGAGAAGGTCTGTCAACTTACTCTTGATATTAGCATCAAGCAGCGATCCAATGGTCACTTCTTTTTTGTCTTCTTCAGAACCCAAGTTGATCTTTTCTAGAGGCTCTTTGTGAGGCAGAATAGCTCTTTCCTCGTGCTTAAGTAATCGAGATATCTCGTCCGGGATCTCCTCTTCTTCCTCTTCTTCGGCTTCGAACACAGGAAACTCAAAGTTGGGAGAGGGCATAGGGTTATTGCATTCAATGGGTTTATCAATAGTTAATCTGCACATGTGATTTATATTTATTTCAGAAAATTTATGAATGCAAGAGTGTATGCAGATTTTTTTGGAAAAGTTTTTTTTTTTTTTTTTTGGTTTTTTAGGATTACCATTTCCAGAAAAAAAACAAAAAATAAAACATATAATGTAGGGAATTCAAAATGACACTTTATTTATGATTCATTTTTGAAACAAAGCCCTAAACACAAACTCATTTGTCTTGGGCAGGACAAAGAGGGAAACTTTTAAAACAAAGCCCTATACACAAAGTTATTTGGGCGGAACATTTAAAAGCAAAGCCCTATAAAACATCTCTCTGCTTTGGGCAAGGCAGGAGGTCAAAATAACAGCGAGGTGATTACTTTGAGCGGCGAACAACATTCGGAACGTCGACAGCTTTCCAGTAGCAACGAACTCCTCTGTGTATTATGTATTCAGGAAAATTCTCCTCAGAATTATCTTCAGTATTGACATTGACCGCTGGTCGAGCAGGATTTGAAGGTCCTGGTTTGTCAACCTTGTTCTTTGTAGAGTTGAAACAGTCTTCTTCTACTTCTTGAAGAGCATAAGACGAGTCACAATCTTCAGAATTTTCAGGATGTTCTTCCCAGTCTTCAGGATGAAGAGACTCATTGTCAGCGACACTTTCCGAGTCAGTTGCGGGACCATCTTCCCCTTCATCTTCAAAAATGGCATTTATGTGATAATAACCCTCTTCAGGATTGTTAGTCTTGGTAGATGCGTTGAAATTGAAATCTTCAGTAATTTCAGGCTGCTGTGAAAATTGACAGGGCTGATAAGCCTCTTCTGGTTGACTATTATATTCAAAGGAATCTCCCCATCCAGTTGGTTGGATATCTTCAATCGCAATCTTGTAACTTTCAGGTGCAGTATATTTCACCATATAATCAAATTTCCCACTTGGTTGTCCCAAGGTGTCCCAGATTTCTGCAGGAATAGGCTTAGTTTCGTTGCTTTTGGATTTCTCTGAAGGAGGATATGGTTCTTCCTGAGATATGTATCCCGAGTCATTGAGATAGCATTTCCATTCTTCTTCAGGATCAGGTAGACCTTCTTCGATACATTCTTCGATAAGGACATTAACCTCTTGAGGAATCGGGTTAAGGAATCCTCCACTAATGAATGTTTCTTTGATCGGACGAAGGGTTTCATCCTTCTTGGTGCAGTTTGAGAATGTTGGTGAACATCCGAGTCCTGCTCTAGTTTCATTCTTAGTAGGGATCACAACTTGCCCCCAGCCAGTGGTAGTTCCATCTTTCACTACTTTTACCGCCTCTTTGTAAGAAGAGATTGATGCTTTCTTCTTGGAAGATTCGTCTTCTAAAGAGAGACCTTGGAACTGAGTTCCTTCCACATCATCGGCACTAATGAAAGAGAAATTGGATAAATGGCTCACCATCAAGGCTTGTTCTCCACTTATTGTTACCAATTTTCCATTTGTTACAAATTTTAGCTTTTGATGGAGCGTCGAAGTTACTGCCCCTGCTTCATGGATCCATGGTCGTCCTAACAGACAGCTATAAGCAGCTTGAATGTCCATGACCTGGAAGGTGATTTGGAATGTATGTGGACCAATTGTCATGGGAAGGTTGACTTCGCCGATAACAGATTTTCGCGATCCATCAAATGCTTTGACAACTACACCACTGAACTTCATAGGCATTCCTTGGTAAGACAAGCGAGCAAGAGTCGTCTTTGGCATCACATTTAAGGAAGATCTGGTGTCTACCAACACATTGGACAAAGAGTCTGACTGACAGTTCATAGAAATGTGCAAAGCAAGATTGTGATTTTTACCCTCCTCGGGGAGTTCTTCATCACAGAAGCTTAAATTATTGCAAGCTGTTATGTTGGCTATTATCCCATCAAAGTGGTCAACAGTCACATCATGATCTACAAAAGCTTGATCTAAGACCTTCATCAGGGCTTCTCTGTGGGCTTCTGAATTCAACAGCAATGAAAGTATTGAGATTTTTGAAGGAGTCTGCATAAGCTGATCCACAATCTTATATTCACTTCTTTTGATAAGCTTTAAAATTTCATCAAAGTCAGGATTCACATTGGTTCCACTGGATTGACCAACATCAGTGTTTGTATTACTAACAGGAGTTTCCTCAGGATTCCCTACTGGTGTATTAACAGGATTTTGCCTGGTTGCAGGAGTAACAGGCTGCTTTGGAGGTAGTGGAGTATACACACGTCCACTTCTTGTTACTCGACTCACATCGGCGATATTCACGACAGATGAAAGAGTAGGTAAAGGAACTTCTTGTCCATTCTTTATCATTGTAGCATTGTAGTTGTATGGAACTGCCTTGTCAGAGTCATAAGGAACAGGTCCAGGTAGACAAATGATCAAAGGAGCAATAGGAACTTTCGGCTTGTTGTAAGTAACTTCCATGCGCTCAGGCATGTTGAAATGAGGAACGATGACGTTAACTGTAGGCATTTCCGAGTTGATATCTGAGACTAAAAGCTCATGCGGATAACATCCTATCATGTTAACTTCATTTTCATCCCTATTTCTGTAGATCTGAATAATACCATTATCCAACAGCACTTGGAGATCTGAAAGTACTTGTTTATTGTCTTATTGGCATTCATGCTTGGCTAAAACATAGAAGCAGCTGCATGTCATACTGTGTACTCTTGCATATATTAATAAGTTCAAAACAGGTACTGAAGCAAGATGTTACAAGTAATGTCATGACATCAACCATGACATCGCGCCTGCAGAACTAAGGAAGGAAGGCTCAGTTTGGTTTTAAAGATACAAAGCCTTATGGAATCCTATGTGGCGCAGTTTTAAAGGTCAAAGAATCAAGTCAGAATATTGAAGAATCAAATCTGAAGATTGAAGATTCAACTGTTACTAATTTAGGAGATAAATTAGGTAACTTATGATTAAAAGACCTTGCTTGTAGCAGAAGAAATCTGCTGATTTGTAACAGCAAGGAGTGTTGTGATTTCAAGCCCAAGTCCAACTAGAATTAGGTTATATATAGGATTCTTTGTAACCTTGTAAACCTAACGATCATAATGTAGACATTAGGATTTGTTGTGTAAGTGAACCTCCCGAGTTGTGGGAAGGTCACCATTGTCCATCTCAAAGCCCGTAGGCAGGAGATGTGTTGTTATTCTCGAAACTGTTAAGTAAGAGAATTATTGTTCTCACTCTAAGCCATTAGGTATGAGTTGAGTATTGTTCTTGAAGGAAGCTTTTAAGCAACTTCAAGATAGTTCTAAGGTGGGAGTATTACGGCTCTTAGTCTTAGGATAATTGTGTTGGAAGTGTAACTTCTATTTGAAGAATAACTGGTACAGTATTGATCTAGGAAGAGAGATGGTGATATCTCGTATCTAAGTGTGGTATCTTAGATAGAAGGATCATTGGGTAGTTATTAGGTATACTGTGGCAGTTGCCTGCAAACCTGAGGTTGTTTGTAAGAAAATAATACTACTGATAGTGGACTTCTCTCCTGGCTTGGTATGCCCCCAGATGTAGGTTGTTTGAACCGAACTGGGTGAACAATTCTGTGTGTTATTTACTTTCTGCTGTGTTAATTATACGATGTCACAACATCAGGGATGACATCCGGTATTCAATTGTTAAGCAGTCTGTAACAGAACCAGTTCAGAGGTGACTCTGCATAATTCAGCGATGCAATGTTTATAATGGTTCTGTAGTTTGTATGATCTCAGATTAATCATGGTCAGAAGATAATTTAAGAGATCAGTTGTAATACCCTGCATAATATATCTGCACAGCTAGATGTCTTAACATCGTGCTTGACATCTGAGACTGTCATACCAGAATTTCAATTGGTATCAGAGCGGGCATCCTGTCTGTTTCTGGATGAGATCTTTGGGAGATACTTTCTGGTTTTATGCAAGGTAGATGATGTAATCAACAGATAGAAGAGGAAGACAACAAGTGGCAGTTGGCTTTTCTCTTGTCTTGGATTAAATTACTCTTGGGCAGAAGGGTGATAAGATTGAAGACTCAAGAAGATGTGTGTGCTCTAAGCTGGTTGATTGTGTGTGCTGAATGTTTTTGACTGTGATACAACATTAATAAAGAACCATGAAGGGAGCATGAAGTCTGAGTACTGAGAAAGATTGTGTTCAATGAGGAATTGAACAGAGGGTGCGCTCTTGAAGACATGAAGATGCGTCTTATGTCTTCCATTCATCAAAGTACAAGGAAACATGTGTTGTCCTGGATAAGGGGAAAGTATTACTGTTGTTGTGCTGATTGTGTTTCCAACATGTTGTTTTTCTTGGTGGAAGGTGAGATTACCAAGGATGTGTGTGATGTCACACCTCATGTGATAACTTGCTCTGCTTAATCTGGAAGTGAAAGCAGACAAGGTACTGAAGCTTGAAGAGCAACACTATTGTCAAAAGTGGCAGCTTTGACTTAGTGTGGATTGGAATGGGCAGATTCCAATCTGGATGGCAGTAGTGTTCTAAACTACTTTCATGTTGAAGACTTCATATGACATGAAGAGAGTTACTTGATCTTAGAGTTGTAAGATCTTGGTAACTAGGTGTGTTTGACTGGTGCCAGGACCAGTTTGTTGTGTGAACATAGGGGTGTTCATATTGTTTTGGTCCCTAGAAGAGAAGGATGGACCAAACTGTAGGTTGGCTAGACCAAATTGACCAGTAGATGTTGTCCAAGAAAGTAAAATTCAGAAGATTCAAGCGGGAGTGAATATTCTTGAATTGCTTTGTTCAACATTCAACACATTAAAGACTATGATAAGGTAATATCTGTTACTATCTGATCATGAGTAGGTTTTTGGGTCTAGTGTGTAGCTTGAAGATGAAGCAAGCTATTTGTTAGGGTGAAACCGTTGTTATGCTCTATGTGTGTTGCTTACTATTATAAGATGTGGAGTAAGCAATGTGTTTTCTGTTAAAATGAGACTGTTTTCCGCTGCTTAATCTATAGATCACAGTCTAAGTTATTTCAACAGAAAGTATTTTAAGAGGATTCCTACAGCCATAATTGAAGTGTCAAAGATACTTGAGTAATCTCTCAAGTCCACTCATTTTTGACATGGTTCATTATTGCTGATGAATGACTCTTGATCAAAGCCATTCATAAAATCTGCATGCGGTTTCCTGAAAGGAGGAATAAATGTCACACTAAAAGTTGTGACATCTGTGCTGGTATGCAGCTACCAGTTGAAGAACAGATGTTCTGGTGCTAAACAAATGTAGTGTGAGTACATATGTTTGGAACCTACTCCTGACCTGGAAGAGGAGACATCTGACTATGATTGATCAGGACACGATCAATTAGTAATTCTACAACAATGTTCATACATGTGGAAATTACTTATTTTGCTCAAAGTGCCATAACTGATTTATGAAGGTATACCTTTCTATCCCTTTATACAAATAAAATCAAGATGAGCTTATATCTGGTATTTTCTTCTGATCAAAGGAACCAGATGTATATTGTGATTCATTACCATAGAACAGTTGTTGGAACTGAATACTGTGTCTTATACATAGTGAAATATGGTTATGAGTTGTGAACCTCCTTATGTTATATTCATAGAAGGAAGTTATGTTGAAGAATCAAGGATGTCAGAAGATCTGACTAACTCAGTGTCATGCCATCCTTAAAGTCTATTCCAGAAATCTCTTGAGGGAATCTCCTCTAGAGGTATAGACTGTGGCATCCAACATCTCATAATCAGAGTGTGAGTCTGTAGTGGTATATTGAGATGCTGGCTATCTATTCCTTGATTATGCTGATAAAAGAACTCTACTATCTTCACCAAACTGTAATGAACAAGCTATTAGAGATGTTAATCAAGAATCATGAAAGATGATGTCTCATCTGATGCTATAACATCATCTCAAAGTCTTCATGTGTTAAAGTTAATTTAGTGCTTATCATTGAAGACAATCTCATGGTTATACATTCTAAGTTCTTCTACAACGAGATGCAGTAAGTGGCAGACTGTATATTGTGTAGCAAGTAACTAAAGTATTCCATATTTGGAAACTGTGGCAAGTCCAAGTGAAGGATGCTTTAAGTTCAAACATCAAAGATATCCTCTGTTTGTATAAGTAAGGGGGAGTAAAGGAGTTTGAAGATCAGCAATGACAAAGTTAATCTGCATATAATCTTCATGGAAAGTCTATCAATGACTAATCTCAAAAGCAGATGAACAATGTCATATGTGATGACAGAACATAACTCACAACATGTTTTATCCTTGAAACCAGCAAGGAACATTCATTGATTTATCAACTAAAACATGTTCTGATGGTGTGTATCACTTGTTCTGATACGGTGCATATTCCAACCATTGCACAAGTTCACCTGAAGCAGAATTCTCAAATAACATCTCTTGATCAAGACATTTGTTAAAGTCTAGGTATGTTATGCATTATGCTCAGGTTTATCGAGTCTTTTGTTTCAATCTATTCTTTCTGTATTTGAGTCACTTATATTCATTGTTGAATATAAGATTAGTCCTCTGTCTAGAGTTTAGGTTATGTTTATCAATCTGTGATAAACATAGGGATTAAGGGTAGTGTTCAGATTTTGCAAAGTCTGAGGTCAATCTTTGCAGTTGTTTTTGCATAAGATCTTGTGTTTTCTTCTTGCTCTTGTTTTGAGTCTTTATTTTCTAGTCTGAATACATGTTGCTTCTTGTATTCTCAGTAGTTCAACATAGAGTTATTGTCTATTTTGAATATGTCTTGTGAGTCTATAGTCTTGAACATTGACTGTCTTGTGTTCTGAGTCATCCAACATAGAAAACTGGTTTACTATACAAGTAATTGGATGGGCCAAGTGATTTTAGTATCATAGTGTGTATCCTCTTCTGTTCCATAGAGGAAATAGAGTCAGTGAATGGAACTGTGAAGTCAAGGAGGGGTGGTCTATGGTCTATGATTCAAGAAATAAAGTGTGCTTCCCAATGTAACAGACCTGAAATGACAATGTCTGATCTGATGTCGGGACATTAAAGAATAGATTCTCCTGCATGTAATGTCATTGGTTATTCATTGAAACTGTTCTTGTCTTTAGAAACAGTCAAAAGAGGCTGGGCGGTGGTCAGTGTGTAACAGAATTCCTGCCCTCAATAAGCGCTCCACTCTATTAAAAGCCTTGACTATCGTTACTTCCTATGATTCTCCTATGGCTATAAATAAGCATATCTGCAGCAGGCTTCAGTTATCAGATCACTCAAAGATGTGTTTCCTATGTGTTTGTGTTGGGTGTGTCCAGATTTGGTATTGTGATGGGTTCCTCTATCAAAATCTAATCAGTATATCACAGGGTGGGGAAATCATGGATCTGTACCAAAGATGTTACAGAAATAACAATTACATGCATCCTCGTGTTCTGCCTTTAAGAAGGAAGACTTTAGTTGTGATTTGTGATCTGAGTTATGAACACAATTGTGATTTGTGTTCTGAGTTACAAGGGCTAGTTCTTGAAGAACTACAGTGGCAAGAATTTGTTCTCGTATCTTCTTCCTCATGTGCAGGGGGAGTTACAGGTTCTTCCACTGCATATTATGACATCGTGTTCATCCTTGTCATATTATGGCTAAAAAGGGGGAGAGAGGTTGATGCTGATTTTGCTACTGTCAAAAGAAACAAAGGAAGATCTGAAGACAGAAGTAGAATCAGACTGACGATGTTATGATGTGGTCCAACCTCTGAAACCTGAAGGCTGAAAGTTGAAGCAGCTGCTCTTGAGTTTTCTTCTTACTTGTTTTTATTTGTTTAAATGTATAGTATGTATAGTTTTAGCCACAATAAGACAAAGGGGGAGATTGAAAGTACTTGTTTATTGTCTTATTGGCATTCATGCTTGGCTAAAACATAGAAGCAGCTGCATGTCATACTGTGTACTCTTGCATATATTAATAAGTTCAAAACAGGTACTGAAGCAAGATGTTACAAGTAATGTCATGACATCAACCATGACATCGCGCCTGCAGAACTAAGGAAGGAAGGCTCAGTTTGGTTTTAAAGATACAAAGCCTTATGGAATCCTATGTGGCGCAGTTTTAAAGGTCAAAGAATCAAGTCAGAATATTGAAGAATCAAATCTGAAGATTGAAGATTCAACTGTTACTAATTTAGGAGATAAATTAGGTAACTTATGATTAAAAGACCTTGCTTGTAGCAGAAGAAATCTGCTGATTTGTAACAGCAAGGAGTGTTGTGATTTCAAGCCCAAGTCCAACTAGAATTAGGTTATATATAGGATTCTTTGTAACCTTGTAAACCTAACGATCATAATGTAGACATTAGGATTTGTTGTGTAAGTGAACCTCCCGAGTTGTGGGAAGGTCACCATTGTCCATCTCAAAGCCCGTAGGCAGGAGATGTGTTGTTATTCTCGAAACTGTTAAGTAAGAGAATTATTGTTCTCACTCTAAGCCATTAGGTATGAGTTGAGTATTGTTCTTGAAGGAAGCTTTTAAGCAACTTCAAGATAGTTCTAAGGTGGGAGTATTACGGCTCTTAGTCTTAGGATAATTGTGTTGGAAGTGTAACTTCTATTTGAAGAATAACTGGTACAGTATTGATCTAGGAAGAGAGATGGTGATATCTCGTATCTAAGTGTGGTATCTTAGATAGAAGGATCATTGGGTAGTTATTAGGTATACTGTGGCAGTTGCCTGCAAACCTGAGGTTGTTTGTAAGAAAATAATACTACTGATAGTGGACTTCTCTCCTGGCTTGGTATGCCCCCAGATGTAGGTTGTTTGAACCGAACTGGGTGAACAATTCTGTGTGTTATTTACTTTCTGCTGTGTTAATTATACGATGTCACAACATCAGGGATGACATCCGGTATTCAATTGTTAAGCAGTCTGTAACAGAACCAGTTCAGAGGTGACTCTGCATAATTCAGCGATGCAATGTTTATAATGGTTCTGTAGTTTGTATGATCTCAGATTAATCATGGTCAGAAGATAATTTAAGAGATCAGTTGTAATACCCTGCATAATATATCTGCACAGCTAGATGTCTTAACATCGTGCTTGACATCTGAGACTGTCATACCAGAATTTCAAGATCTCTTCTCACAATCGAACATCCGTGAGGATCTACACAACATATGCTACAGGAACCGTAGTGATGCTGGCGAAAACTCGGCCCTCGACAGAGAGTGGCGTGCATTTGTACCAAATCTGCTCTTGAGTAATTGATATTATAGACTCGGTATGGGCCAGGACATCCGTACACCATGTTCACAACATGTCCTCCATGATTGGGTAGCGGATTTGCTTGCACATTTGGGTTCAAATTTCTGAAAGAGAGAAGATTAGACCTAACCAACCTCTGGACTTCATATTTCAAAGCTATGCAATGCTCAAGATCATGGCCAGGTGCTCCTTGATGATAAGGGCATGAGACCTCAGCTTTGTACCACCATGGGAGTTTTTCAGGTACTGGTGGTGGTGCTTTAGTTTGAACAAGACCTCTTTCAATCAAAGCAGGGTACAATTCTGTGTACGTCATTGGAATCGGATCAAACTGTGGGGCTCTTTGTACACGATTCTGATTATTGTTGAACTGCTGAGCCTGTTGTCGAGGCTGTTGTTGCTGAAACTGAGGGGTAAATCCCGGATTTGGTGCTGTATTAACGACTGGTGCAATAGCAGCAATCTGTTGTCGACGATTGACGTTTCCTCTTGGCCTCCCTTGGGATACCATGTCAACACTTTGTTCCTTCTTCTTTTGGAAACCACTTCCGAACTTTTTGGTTCCGCTTGAAGATCCACCTTCTTTAGTTAGACGTCCGGTTCGGACTCCTTCTTCTAGACGCATCCCCATGTTTACCATCTCGGTGAAATCACTTGGAGCACTAGCAATCATGCGTTCATAATAAAATGGACTGAGAGTATTCAAGAAGATCTTTGTCATCTCTTTCTCTTTTAACGGTGGATTAATCTGAGCAGCAGTTTCTCTCCATCGTTGGGCATATTCTTTGAAAGCTTCATGATCTTTCTGAGCCATGGACCGAAGCTGATCTCTGTCTGGAGCCATATCCGAGTTATACTTGTATTGTCGGACAAAGGCCTCGCCTAGGTCATTGAAAGTTCGAATATTAGTGCTATCCAAGCCTGTGTACCACTTCAGTGCGGCACCAGTCAAACTGTCTTGGAAGTAATGGATGAGCAACTGATGATTATCTGCATAAGTAGACATCTTCCTGGCATACATCACAAGATGGCTTTGTGGACAAGAACTACCTTTGTACTTCTCAAAGTCTGGGACCTTGAATTTAGCAGGTATTTGTACACTGGGAACCAAACATAGCTCCTGGGCATTCTTTCCAAACAAATCTTTTCCACGGATAGCTTTAACTTCCAACTGCATCTTGTTAAACTGCTCTTGGAGATCTCCCACAAGATTACGCTGATTTGTGCTATCACCTTGATCATGATAAATCTCATTTCCATCATAAGGAACAGTGTGAACCGTAGGGGTCGGAACTGTCATAGTGGGCTGAGAAAGTGCCATAGTGATTTGGGAAAAAGTTACCCCTGAATGTGGAATAAACGCCGAACCTTGTGCAGCAGGCGCTTCAGTTGTAGCTGTTTGAACCCCAGAGAAATTATGGCGGAAACCTGTACCAAAGCTGAAAGGCGTGCCCCAACCTTCTGGCATGGAGAAAGATGGAATGCCGAATGCAACTGTAGAAACTGGAGTAGTGACTTCAGATGTTACCGTCGCTTGACTGTTGGGTGGCGGCGGCTGATTCTGTGCGGCCATTAAGGAGTCAACCAAAGTAGTGAGACTTTCCAATTTTTCCTGAAGAGTGGTCACTGTACCACGAAGCTCAATATTCTCTTGTTCAGAACTTTCCATTATTCTTCTTCTGCTTGAACGAGTATTGTATCTGTGATCTGATTGCGAGCGTGGTCGAGAAACTTTGAGACGCGACAGCTTGACGATCTAATGGAGAAAGATCCAAAAGATGAGACTCTATACAACAGACTCGATATGCAGAATGATGTATGCAACAAGAAGTTTATGATTTTTCCAAACATTTTTTAAAGATTATTTCCTTGCAAACATTTGTACACAAACTATTCTTTTATTGAATAAATGGGAAATGTTACAACATTGGAGCATAGCTCCTTACAGAAGCAAATGATAAAATGAAAATCTAAACAAATCCTAAGCATCTTCATCAGACGAAGAACCAAATGCATTGTGCAGCTTGAGCTTCATGATTTCTTTCCCATAATAAGCTTTCAACTTGGCCTTTTCGGTCCTCAGCTTGTCAACAATATTCTTCCAATCATCAGGAGTCGGAGCGTTGCTTGTTGAACCTTCAAGATTTCTCTTGCTTTCTTTGATGTACCTTTTGATTGCAGCGTCTTTCTGACGAATCTTCTCATCTTTGCTTATGAGCCATCCATCTTGACGGTAAAGAGTTTCTTCGTGATCTTTCACTCGTTTCTTCTACCTTCTGTTTTCCACATCGGTCTTACGAAACTTTTCTTCCCAAGCATCTTTCTCTATCCTCATCTTGGCTAAAGTGTCTTGGTATTCCTCCATAGTGGGAATGTTGGGTCGTTGAGACACTGCAGGAAACATGGTTTTTTCATAAACATAAGGCATTTGAAACTCCTTTGCTCTTTTCTTTACCCAGCATGTGTAGGTGTCCACAGCAATGCAATTTCTTTCCTCGCCTTTTTCTTTCCATCGGACGTCGTACCAAGCTCTCACCATTCTTGTTTTCAACCTTTGAGGATCATCCCCTTCTTTGTAAAAGTAGCATTCCACTGCGAGACCAAAGGGTTTAGTTGAATTTGCATACCCGAGTTGTCGTCGGGCTAGGACCGGATTATAGTTAATTCCTCCTTGTGTACCAATGAGGGGTACGTTGGCGAACTCTCCACAACTATCAATGGTTTCTGTACCACAGCGAGCCAAGGTATACCAATGAATATCATTATTAGTAAGAGACATAAGTCTTCGAGGCCAACGCAAACCTTCTCGGTTTTCCGTGAAAATAGGAGACTCAGGTAAGTGTGAAACAATCCATTTGAACAACAGAGGTGCACAACATACAATGATTCCACCGCCTTGGCGATTCCTATGATGAACAGAGAAATACATGTCACCAAGCAAAGTCGGAACAGGATTTCCAATCAGAAAGATCTTTATGGCATTGATATCAACAAAGTTGTCGACGTTGGGAAACAGAACTAACCCATAGATGAGCAAGGCTAGTATAGCTTCAAAAGCTATCATGCTACCAGTTTCGATGAAATCAAAGGCTTTCTTTATTAGGAAGTGTGAAGTTAGACCCGGGAGGTTTCCTTTGGTAGTCCAATTACTCTCTACTTCAGATTTCTTCAAGTGGATACTTGCTGCAATGACGTGTGACTTAGGAATGGCTTCCAAACCATTGAAAGGTATTTTGTCAGACACAGGAATACCCAAAAGATTGGCATATTCTTCCAAGGTCGGTACCAACTGGTAGTCTGGAAAGGTAAAACACCGGTAGACGGGATCATAGAACTGAACCAGAGTCTTGAGAAGTCCTTCATCAATATGAGTATTCAGGATAGGCAAAAGCTTTCCATAACTTTTCCTAAAATCTGAAGGATCTTGTACAAAAGATGATAACTCTATCAATTTTCCCACATCAGGCGCTTTGAAACCATATTTCTTGGTATGCCTCTTTACCTCTTCCATAACTTAATCCTAATGTTTGCAAAGAAAATTTCTCTAAATCTTTGGAAAAAATCATGTTTTTTTTTATGGAAAAAGATGGGTTTTCTAATGAATGTATGCATGCGTGGATGCATGAATGCCACATATTCAAACATGGTAAAACAGACATGGTAATACGAACATGGTAACGCAAACATGGTACTACAAACATGGTAACACAAACATGGTAATTCACACAAGTTCAAAGGTCCAGCGTCACGAGCATGAGGTCAGAGAACCAAAAATGGAATAGTTCTAGTTAATCACCTGTACAACATGTTCTACTGATACGTTAGAGTCTACATTTTTCTTTCGGATATTACCGGCTTTCCACAATTCATCTCATGAGCCAGTAATATTCTCAAGAAAAACTCGTCTGAGTGTGGTTCTCCGCATGACAACTATCCAAGTCTTCACCTGGATCGTTTCTGCACCACGTCCTAATAAGGCCAGGATGGGTTGGGGTTCTACGGCCAACTCAGCTTCTACAGTTCATTGCAGCAATAATGTTTTCGCTACGAAACATGCTAAACATATATTACCAACAAGGAACCTCCACTGAGCGGAAGGATTCTTACGTGCGCCTGCACATGACTATACCCTCCACCTAATTTCTTATGTGTACTTAATCCGGGTTAGGATTTGTCCATAATGTATCACTTGTAACATAACCACACAAGTAACAGAACCAAAGAATCACACATGTAACAAAAATTAAAATAAAAACAATAATTAGAAATAACCCTTCCTTTGGAAACAATAAAAAGATGGTCTCCCCAGTGAAGTCGCCATTTTTCTGTCGCGGGCGAAAAATCGTTTTTGTTCCTCTTTTTTGTGGGATGATACACCTGATGCCTTCTTTGGGCTCGAGTGCTCAAAAAAAATGATTTTTCTTTGTTTCGACCAAACTTTTTATTATTTCCAAAGGAGGAAAAGGAAAAAAGTTGCAATAACCTAAAAAGTGGGGGGAGATCTTGGGCAAGAGGGTTGGTTATACGAAGGGAAGGTATTAGCACCCAACATATCTATAGTACTCTATAGGATTCTTTATTGTTTATTCCATTCTTGGTATGGTGGAGGTTCTTGTGAGAAAGAGGTGGGACCTAAGGTGTTTGTTTGATTATGCTCGCAAAGATCATCGCGATCCTCTGCATACATATCCCTTAGAGGGAATCAGAGCATCTGTAGCTCGGGGTCTACGGGTGCTAAGGTTTGAATGGTTTTTTTTTGTTTTGTTTTGCTCGCCAAGGATCGACCTTGTGCCTACGTATTCTCAAAGGGATGTTGAGAAAATCAGAGCAATCGTAGTTCCCACTTATGCTAGTGGAAGCAAAGGAAAAGAGACAAATGTCATCTAAATGTTCGATGTATCTAATCTATATCATCACATACATCTGTTTGTTTTTGTTTGAAAATCTTTTCATTATAAGCCCTGGGCCATGCCACTTATGGCGCTTAGAATGATAAAGATGTTTTTGTTTGTTTAACCAGCCTTGTGGCAAAAAACTTTCAATGAAGTCAGCCTTGTGACAAAAAGTTTTGATTAATCAGCCAGCCTCGTGGCAAAAGTTTCAATGAAGTCAGCCTTGTGACAAAAACTTTGATTAATCAGCCAGTACGGTGGCAAAACGGTTTGATTGATTAGCCAGCCTTGTGGCAAAAAAAAAAGTTAAGTTGATTAGCCAGCCTTGTGGCAAAAAGTTTGATTGATTGATTGTTTGTGATGATATAGATGAGATACTCCTATCATAGAGATGATAAATGTCTAATCTCCTAGGGTATTTGTTTTGGATATTGGGGATGCTTATAAGAAGCCCGTGGGTCCTTGTACGAAGCCCAAGAGGAGGCTATCCGAGGGTCCTTGCATTGTAAGCCCAAGAGGAGGCTATGGGAGGGACAATCCAGGGTCCTTGCATTGTAAGCCCAAGAGGAGGCTATGGGAGGGTCACTCGTTTGTACAAAGCCCAAGGGGAGGCATGGTATAGTTGGTTTGAGCTCTTAGAGCGATTTCACCGGGAAACCATACTCTATGTCCTAACCTAAACTAGTGGAGATTCTTTGCACGAAGCCCAATAGGAGGCTATGGGGAACCTAGTGTTATACTAAGTTGAACAAGTATATAACACAATCACAAGTATGAACAAGTACGAGCAAATATGAACAAGTACATGAACAAATATGAACAAGTATGAACAAGCACATATATATGACAAGGTGTGTGTATACAATGGAGTTTATGAAGGAAATATACCTGTAAGCATGATCCATTTGTAAACACGGGGGCTCGGGACTTATACTCGAGGAGAGGTCCACTTGAGTTTATTCAAAGCTATGTAAACAGGTATTTACAAAGGGCTTGGGACTTATACCTACATGGAGGCCCATGGTATTTTTGGGAAGATTTAAAGAAACCTTCATTTTTGGTTTGTTATTCAAAGTTAAAAAAAACGCGTTGATTGAGATATGTACAAAAATGTGTGTGTACAATGAAATACCTAATTTCATGTACAGGAACGGGTATGTACAAAAGGGGCTTGGGACTTATACCTACATGGAGGCCCATGGTATATTTTGAAAAGTTTTGAATCATTTGAAGTTTTGTTGTTTTGAAAATGATTTGAAAATGATTTGAAAATTGTTTTATTTTGAAGAAGTTTTATTGTTAAAAAAACTGTACAAAAAGAAAAGAAATGGGACTTACACTCTCTAATATTCGAGAGGCCCCACTTCGTTTTGAAAATCAATTGATCAATTAAAAAGATTTAATCAAAAAGAAGTGGTTTATCGTTTTGAAAAAGAATCGCGATCGCTCGTCTTAAAACGATTTGAATTTGACAAAAGTCAACTTAATTAAGTTAAAACAAGTTTTAATGCTTAATTAAGACCTAAATGATTAGGGTTTGATCACAAAAAATATTTACAAGTGATTAGGTTAAAAATTAAATGAAAAAACAATATTTAAAGTATTAAAAATACTTAAAAATAAGTCATTTTAAACCTATTTAAAAATGTATCAAATAAATATTTTTTGATGATTTTTTTTGATATTCTTAAAATATATATTAAATGAATAGTGTTTAAAAAATGAAGCAAAAATGAATTGATTTGGTTAGTTAAATGATTAATTAAAGTTGTGAAGAAAAATGAAAGAAAATAGGTGCTAAAAAATTGGTTTTGTCTCCACAAGGGTTTGAACCCACGCACCCACGCTTGCTAACCAAAACATGGACCAACTGAGCCACGCTTGTGGCTTGTTTATAATACGCTTCCAATGCATTATATTTTAAAACAAATATTTGAATTCTTTGAACGAAAAAACGCGCCAAGAACACAACCCTAACTGAATTTTGAAATTCCTCAAATCTGTGTTGTTTTGATTGATCAAAGGGTCTATCTCACTCGGTTTTGGACGAGGAACACGATGATGACCTTTAATTTCATTTATTTTTGCTCTAAGGTTATCAATTTTCACATGAACATGAAGAACCCTAGAACTGAATTTGATCGTGAAATGATGTATGTGCAAGTTATGATGCAATTGATTGAGGGTTAATGATCCCCATGTGTGCAGAAACAAGATGGTATATCAATATTTCATTTATGATGCGTGCAAGATAGAGTTTGAAGTTCATGAGACTTACCTTCAAAAACGGCCAAAGTGGAGATTGAATTCTTCAGTAGAGGTGTTACAGAAGTTGTTGCTCGATCTGAACAGCTTCAATGATGATTATAGAACATGTCTGGATGCTTGGAGTGGATTAAAAACATCTGGATCATTCCATGGAACCCGATCTGCAGTAGAACCAAGTGTGAATCGAGCCTGATGATTCTGAAGTTTTTGATTGATGATGAGTGTTGGGATAGTTCATATGTGACATATATGAGGTGTTGGAAGTGTTAGTTTGGACAGAAATGATCTTGAATGGATTTTGGCATGATAAGGCTCAATTTTGGTTCATGTGGAAGTGAGGTAGTGATTCTGAGATTTGAGTGTTTTTGGGGTGTGTGGATGGATCAAACACATCACATATGATGTTTAGAAGTTGTTAGAAACATCACTTTGGCCAGAAATTCAAAGGTTTGGAGGTTGAGTTTTCTACCTCTTTGAAAACTATGAAACTTGCAATTCAAGAAAGAAGAGAGAAAGCCTATAATTGTGAGGTTTTGGTGTGAATTGAAGAGTGATTTGCACCTCTATTTATAGGCCAAAGTTTCTGAATACAAAGCTCTTGCAAGTTGATCAAGAATGATGATTTGGCTTAAGAGATAAAAAGGAATCTTTTACATTTAATGCCAAATGGTTAAAGTGACCAAACCATGGTTAAAACTCTAGCTTCTTATCCTCTTCCATTCTGATCTTCTAATCAGAAAATATCTCTCAATTATTGCTTCTATGCATCATTGCTTGGATTATAGGTCATGTAGTCTTGAAACTTAGTGAAAAATGGTGAAAATTCAAGTGAAAATGATCACTAAATGCATAATTCAAAATCATAGCTACACCCCATATTTTTTCATGCTCTTGGACATTTTGGAAAGCTCATATTACACACTTCAAAACCCTAGTTGAAAGTTTCTTCAAGATCCTTAAGGAAGTGGGTGAAAAAGATCCATGAACTTTGAGAAAAATGAAGTTTCAAGTGAAATTTTCCAAAGATGCCAACTTTGAAGCTCCATATCTCTTAAATGGTTGATCTTATGGAAAAAATTTATATGTGTCAAAGTTGTTTATTGGATCAAAATCTACAACTTTCATGTTGGAAGTTTTTTTCAGTTTGTAGGTGAAATTTTGAGTTATTCCCCTCCAAAGTTTGGAAAAAACTATGAAAAACACTTAGAAAAATTTTCTAAGTATGAAAGTCAAACTTTTGACTTTTTGATTCTTGATTGATTTTCTTGATTTTTCTTGATCAATTGACTTCTCATATCATATATTGATGATTTTAAAACTTCAAAAGTCATGGTTGACCAAAATTCCCAAAAGTCAATGGTGATCTTGTACAGTTGACTTTTTCAGACGAATCGCGTTTCTGGAGATTTCAAATGAAACAGGCTATCCTCATCAAATGAATGGTATGAATGGATCACATTGAAGCATTAGAGGATATTTAGCCATGGTTTGAGTTGTGACATCTTGTTATGATTAAAAAGTCAGTTGTTCAGATGAATTAGGTCAAAAACCCTAATTGTCGACCTGATGAAATTGATGACTGTGGATCTTGAATTGAGATGTAATTTCCATTGGATATTGTCATAGGGATTATTTGAGGATGATTGAAACCTTTGATTGACTTCCTGGGGATTTTTAGGGTTTCCCAAATGTGATCCCTGATTTTGGTCCCTGATAGTTCAAAATCCTAATCTGATGATCTGAAATTTCACTGTTGATCAATCCTTGTGTAGGAGATGTTATGAGCCAATGGATTATGTCAAAATGATGTACTTGGGGTCTTGAGGTCATGTCCCAAGTCATTAGGTTAAATCCTGAGCAAAAGTCAGGAGTATGCTATCTTCAGTCAAAACCCTAATCTGGTTGATTCAGAGCCTCTGAGCTTGTTGAGATGGATTTTGAGGACCAAATGTTGATTGTTGATGAAGATAATTCTTTTGAGATGAAGGGAGAACAAAACCCTAATTTATTGTTACTTGTACTGATGAGTGATTTCCTGATTAAATCCTGCTGAGTCACAAGTAGCAAACACAAGCTATGCAATTTGTTAGAGATGTAAATGATGCATATGCAAATGATATGAGGTGGTATCTTAGGTCAAAAATTGGGGTATGACAGGTAGGTGTTCTTAATTGCTTGCTCCATTCAAATCAAAATCAAATGCTTTTCACAGCTCTTTACAAAATTTTCAAAAAGGCTACGCTTATTTACAAGCTAAAGTCCTTATTCAAAAAAATCTTTTCTAAACACACACGACACTTCAAGCATTTCAAACAAACAAGTGAGCTAAGCAATTAAGAGCCCATGGATAACCATAGATGCAAAGGGTGCTTTAAACCTTCCCTTTGTATAACCTACCCCCGAACTCAAAATCTTTCAATGGTCTTTCCTGTTCTTCTTGCCTTTCCAATTGGATAAAATAAAAGTCGGTTGCGACTCTTGCTATCTGCACATTTCAAAAAGTCAATTCACCGTATTACAGTGGTATACCAATACTATAACTTTTGTGATTTTTAGGAAAACCCATTTGATTAATTTGATTGATAGGCATAGAATTCAATTGAATTGGGGGGTTTGGGAGATGATGATGTTGAAGCTAAGGAAGAAGAACTAAATGCATGAATATTTTTTTGATTATTACTACCACCATTACCTCTTTGATTAAAACCTTCCATTCATTCATGCTATAACAATAATTCAATGCACTTATAATACAAAATGAAGCAACCAGCCCAGTGGATAGGTGGTTGGTGCTGGGAAGGAATGGGTGTGAGTTTGATTTCCAACTCTATCAAATTTTTTAGACAACAACATCTTTTTTCATATTAACAAAAAATTAATATAATATCAAATGCCAGTGTGGCATTAAAAATAATAATAAATTAAAATAAAAAGCCACTTGGCCATCCAACTCAATAAAACAATTAAAAAATACCTACCACATCACCTTTTTTTGATGAATGAATATGATGAAGGTAAAAAATGAGAGAATCTTCAAATGTTAGGGGAATTCATACAACTTTCTTTTTTGCAGGGGGTTTTCCAAACAAACGCCAATATGGCAGGGGGAGAATAGGTATTAACCCATTAAAAAATGACGATAACATAAAATAATTCAATTAATCTCAAACAACCATATGATTCATTGGAGTACAAGCAGGTTTGTCTTAAAATATCTAATCTAAAGTAATCTACCTACTCATAATGATTATAACAATTACCATGAGTTTAGATGAAGAGTGCATCAAATTCAAGGAAGATAAACGTCTTCAATGGCTTCCAAACCCCTCAAAATCCTTGCTTTAGATATCCAAGCCGCCACTTTCTCTATCAAATTTAAAACCCCTCAAAAATTTGCCAAAAACCCTATTTATAGCATTTTCTGAGTGTCAGAGCAGCGCAGCATCCCGCCCTCGTTGGTGAGTATTGCGACCATGCACTACTACAAAAAAGTGTTTTTAAACTCGGATGAGAAATGCATTTTACCTCGGCTATAGAAGCGAGATAACGAAGGGCGTCATAAAAAGTAATCACTTAAATCCTCGGTTTTTAAAACACTTAGGGGTAAAATTATTTGCGCATGGGTTCAATCCCCATTATCTACACTTTTATTATTTACAATACTAGCGTCTCATATATCTCGGTTTATCAATAAAACCGAAAGGGTAAATTAGTTTTTTTTTATAAATTAAAACTCGTTACATTGTTTACACAGAAAATTAATAAAATAATTTATTTAAAAACAACATTTTTTTACCCAAAATATTATATTGTTTACACAAAAAAATTAATTTTCTCAGGATATATATTTTAGATCTTCAAATCATATAATTTTGGGAAAGATCAAATGATGGGTGCATAATATTCTCTATAGCTTTTGCTTGCATTTGTTTATGATATGAACAAAACATGGGGTTATACATAAAATGGGTTAGATAAATAAATGATTTTCTGCTTAAATAAATATTTAAGAACATAAACCTTAAAGCTAAAATATTTTGCTGCTCTTGCAATTCATCATTGAGAACTTTTCATGAAAAACACTCTTGCAAATCTTAAAGTGGAGGATAATGTCAAGCACTTCATGATGTTTCATTATCAATTTTTGATATTTAGAATGCTTTTATAAGGAAAGTTATTTATGTTTCACGCAGATCACTAATGGTAGTATCTTGAGTGTTGATAGTCATGAAATGAACGATAAGGATTTGATTAAGGATGGTGATAAATATCCTCAATTTTAACGCTAAATTATCCCATGTGTTATTAGGAAAACCGAAGTGAGAAATATTTTTTTTTTTTGAAGTTACATTGTTTACACAAAATATTAAAACACAATATTGCAATAAATCCAACTTCTTAGTTGTGAGGAGTTATCTATTCTTAACATTGGAAAATGTTATATGGATTGAATGCATCCAACTTCTAAAGGAGATATTTGTTCCAACCATTGAAAAATGTTTTTCTACACTTGCAATCCATCATAGAGTTTTTTTCAAGCGTCTTAAAGAAAATGATAAGCATCAATCCCAAAGAATGATGTTTACGAGTTAGAATTAGGGTAAAATCTATTTAAGGAGTATTTTTAAAGTAAAATATGATTATCTTATTCCTCGGTTATTATGAATACCAACGAGTTAGATCATTTCATTTACAATTAAAAAATATAATAAAAAGAGAGGTTCCAGTTTTGTATTTCCCTTCGGTTATGCGAAAATCTGACGTAATATGTTATTTTAATGTTGAAGTTGAGTTGAGTGGATATAATAATATGTTTTTTCCTCATACCATATGGAAGAGTTCTTTATGAACTTTTCTCTAAGTTAGGGATAGTTCGGAATAATGTTGAAGTTGAGTGGACTGGAAAGTTTAAATACGTGAAATAGTTTTCTCAGTTGTCTTATTTTTTTATTATCAATGAAATATTTCATTTTTTTATTATTTTCTATTCTTGTTTATTGATAACAAAGATTTTGAAAATTACTAATTAACAAAGAAAAACATGAAAGCTGGAAAAGACGCCAAGTGATAAATCGATGAAAAAAGATTAAATGCGGTAACGGGGATTGAAAGCGAGATACCTTATAGCTATATTACATCAGTTCTCCAACAAAACCGAGAGAATATTTTTATTATTTTTTTATTTATAAAAAGTGGCGCTCACTTATAACTTTGTTAGCTTGATTTTTTATAACACCGAGGTAAAATGTTGTTTATTTTATTAAAAAATAAAACATGGCGGCCGCGTGAAAACCAGTGTCAATATTCTTTATTTTCTTCCTTTTTTTTCAAATTTTCGCTAATTCTCAACATTCTTTTTCTTGGTAGTTTTTGCTCACTTTTTCACACTTTGGCACGACTTTTACTCATTATTCGAATGATTTCATCTGAAATTGCTCGTAAATATCATGTTATGACCAAATGTCATCACAACCCCAAATATACTATGTTGTTTGTCCTTGAGTAACCTGTTTGCACTCTGAACATTTCATCTAAATTAAAATGTGTACCCTTTCCAATGAACGTCACCATTTTTTATTTTTGCTGATCGACACTTCTGTTCCCTACTTTAATTCAAGTAACTCAAAAAAGTTCTTTTAAACACAAAAGTACTAAGCCTTTCTCTCTTCTCACTAATATTCACTCATTTTGATAGGGTAATCACATAATCAACATAAAAAAGTATTTGACAGTGTATGATAATTTGGGATAGTAGATTTAAACCTTTGGAGTTAGGTACCTAATTTTCCCGAAGTTACCTTATTTCTTTCATATCACTCTTTTCTTGATCAATCGATTATAGAGAATTCATCTTGTTGGTCATATTTATCTTTCTTTTTTGTAATATTTTTTTAAAGAAGTCAATTTGAACTTCTTATTTTTCTTTTTCTTTCTCTCTTCCTAGTACCCTAACCCCAAACTTATTCTTTTACATCAGACAAGTAAAGCAAATATTTCTACATAACTCCATTGAGGATGGAAAGATTTAATCTTTTGTGTCTAATGGCTATATAACAGGCTATGTCACTGAAATAATGGCTAAAGCTCAAAATGGTTAGCAAGGGATATTATTCATATTTCAACAGTGCGGCTTAAAAAGGCTCACAATTTTCATAGATAACTGCCTCAGTGTGTATTTATCAGACAAATAGACTCAAATAAGAAACAATTCAAATTCCAAAAAATAACCCATGTACGAATACAATCTTAAGAATGAAAAGTGAAGAATGAAAGTATTTAGCTCAAACCTTACTAGTTGAGGTATCTGGAGATGGATCACAAGTAGTCAGCTTCTTTTTTTTTTTCCATCAAATGTCAATCTGCAAGGAAACTTCCATGATGGTCACTTTTTTTCATTCTTTTCTGGTGACTTTTTCTTTTCCTTTTCATAATGGCACTGTACGGTATCAAATCAATACTAAAAAAATAAAAATAAAAAAGCAAACAGGTTCATCAATTAAAGCTAAGAGAAATACAAAGGAGGGAAGAGCATTCTTGATAACTAGCTAGTACTCTTGGATTATAAAACAAAAAACTAAAAAAAAATGCAAAAAAACTACTCAATCACATGTTATCATCATTGAAGAAGCCATGCAGATCATTCATTCCATCTTGGAATAATTAGTTTTGTCTTGCCGAGGTGGTCCTCATCTCATCTCTCCTGTGAGCTAAGGCTTGATTTTTATCTGTGAAATATGCGTCCATGTCTCCGGCAGTAGTAAAACGCTCCTATGAGCTCTGAACCAGAATGTGATCTTTGTGCTCATTATATAAGTGTTGAAACTCGGTCCAAATCTTAGGGATTTAATATAAAAGTTAGGTGAAATCTCATGAGCCCAACTTATTATGCCAAACGCAAACTCTTCAAGCCTTTGCAAGCGAGAAACATTTACACTCCATCAATTTTTAAGGTATTTCAAGAGGAATATCAAGGTACATTCATAAAAGAATTGAAAAAAGGGGATGTATATTTTTATGAGTTATGATAACTATAAGGAGAAGATAGAAACATGGAATCTTACGGATCAAAAAGTTGTTTGTGACTATAAAAAATTTGAGACATACTGCATCTTATGCAGTCATGCTTTGAAAGTTTTATATTTTATGAATATATGGCTAATTCCTCAACACTATATTCTAAAGCGATAAACAAGAGATGCAAGGTTTGAAAGTAACCTAGATTGGAAAGGGAATAATGTGAAATTGGACATAAAAACCCATTCCATGAAGTGATATAATGAGTTATCTCTTCGAATGGTTAAAATGACCAATCGAGCATTAGAATACCTTGAAACTTACACCTTTTTGTGAGTGTGAGAAAATACTTGAAAATATGTTGAATAAAAAGTATATGGATGGAGAGTCAAATGGAATGTGTCATGTATCCATATCAATTGCAAGTGAATAAAAATGATCAAAATATGGATATTGTTGATGTTGGTGGAGCAAAAGGCATAACGAAGCGAGATTGCTTAAATAAGCCTAGAAAACGACGAAAGTCTTGGATTGAAAAATTAGTTATTGAGTTTCTGTTTTAGGTATTGTTTATGCTACACACTAATTTAGGTTTTTAGAATTGGTTTATATTTCGCTTGTTTACTGGTATATCAAAGAAATGAACAAGTTTTTGAATTGGTTTATGCTACACACTAAATCTTGGCAGGATTTTAAAGGCCTCAATATTACCATAGAAGGTTAATCAGCACAATATAGAGCTCAATAAATATGGCCAGATTCAATGATCAACAATCCCAAGTTTCAGTTATCTTATACAGAAGAGAGTTAGGATCTAGACTGTTAATAAGAGGGTCACCACACCAAGTATGCTTCCAAAATTATATGTCTGAACCCTTGCCCAGAATCCAACTTGTATCATTAAGATCAATGTGAGATTTTATAGATTTGGTACCTTCTCAAAATATCATTATGTCTTGAAACATTTCAAATCATACACTTGCTTTCAAATTTTATTGATTTCTCAAACATGTTCTAATTTGAGCCAAACTTGCTAGAAAAATTAAAGGAATGAGCGCTACGGGAACAATATAATAAAAACATAACTTTGAGACAACCTTTTGATGTTTTGTTGAGAATATGTCTGTGTTTTATAATCCTGTTGATGCTGCTGTAGGCAAGCATCCATAAGTTTCTACAAGTTTCAGCAACAAGATCAAAAAATAAATTCAATGGTCATCAATTGGCAATTAAAAATCTCCTATCCAATCATTCAAATTTCCCCCCAAACAGTAAAAATCAAATTGAAACTAAGTGCAGTAGCTTGTGCCGCCGAAACGCGTGCCAGAATTCCAAGGTTTGTCTTTCTTTGACTCATTTGGACAAGGTCCCTTCTTGGAAATCTTACTATGCGTTATACATGTGTGAAGATACTTGAAGGAAAATTTAAAAGCTGAGGAATTGATTTGGATGATTTCTCCATTACTATAGGTTTGTATAATGATGTATATAATGAGTAGCTACATGATTTAGGGATTTTGTTCTTCAATTTTTAAATTTTGACATATTTAAGGTGAAACTCCTAAATTTCCATGATTTTGTGATTGTTAGATTTTGATGATAATTTTTGATACGTGATGATTAATTATGTCTGGATTGTTGTTTGAATTCATAAGTGGTATTATGTGTGTGGTTATGGAGATTACTCCAACTATGGTGTTGAATATATGATTGAGTATGGGAAATCCTTAATCCCTTTAGGATTAATTGAATAAATTGATTTTCGTGGACTATGTTTATCAGGTATACGTCATCCAAATTTATAATATGACCCAAAAGTGTTTTCGTTAAGGATCCTGTTGTAACTGGTTCAATAGCTGGATCGAGAATGTCATTGAACCGGTGTGAATCGGTTAAAACCGGTGTAAATCGCTAAAACTGTGAAAACTGGCGGTTTTTGTGAACCGGTGATTTAAATGTATTTTTTATTTTTTTTATTTTAAAAAATTAAAACAATATCATTTTGATTATTTTAATTAAAAATTAAAATAAAAAATAAAATAAAATAAATTAAAAATTAAAAATTGGTTGTAGATGTGATTGATTTTGTTACAGATGATTTTGATATTGAAGAAGAAGATCTCAACATTAAAACAATTTTTCTTTTATTGAAATTAAATCTAGTAAACAATGGAATTATTTTCAATTAAATTATGTTGCGATTAAACTTTTGTTTATATTTTATAATTATGTACTATTTGTTTGTGTGTGATATCTATGTGTAAAATTTGAATTTAAATTATGAATTTGTGAATTTTTTTATAATATGGTGTTTTCAAAAAATTTAAGTACTAGTTATATTTTGTAGAATCATCCCGTTCGACAGATTTTATACCTATATAATTTTGTTGTAACGATCGGTCTATTCAACCGAGTTATCCGATTTAGTCATGCGGTTCGACCAGTGATCCAGTGGTTCCGGTCCAATTTTTAAAACACTGTTTAATAGGTTAGACCTGCATTCAATCTGAACCGTTCTATAAAAATCTAACGTCGGTATATATATCTTGACTGCGTGATTCCGGCAAACTAGCGACTGCAGCGGATCCAGTTTCGTTACGTTCTTGTGCGGTATGTCTAATATATTTATTATTTATCAAAACAACAAGTTAATTATAAGAAAACAAGTGACAGTGTTTAGAAAATGGGGAAGAGAATTATTAATTCTACAAGTCGATGGCGCCAGTTAACTTAACATTCTACAGTAGTTAATCATGCTTGTGTGAATTATGTTCACCTGTAGTACACCATAAGCAAAAATAGAATTCACCTGTAGTTCAGCTTCTTTTTGCCGCCACCGTGCGTTTAATATGCATTGTACCGTGAAAAGTAAAAGCTATAAAAGATAGCTTCACTGCTACCGTGATTTTGCACCGCGTTTTTACGTTTTCAACATAAATACCAAACACAAATATATCTCTTGTTCCATGTGATACCTTGACAAATCAATCTTAGATAAGCCAATATTTCTAGATGGTTGTTCACGTGACAGTCTTATATGAGGGTGATGTTACTATGTAAAGAAGAAGGGGTAATACCACTTTAAATGTTATTTTAGTTTCTATCTAAAGGAAGTGTGTAGGTATGTAATCATGGGCTGAATAATTATTGATACTTTGTTAATATATAATAAGGTGTATCATATAATGAAATTCTGGTACTTTGTTAATTAATATATAATACTACTGTACATTGTGAAATTTATGTTTTTACACCAAGAATCATATCTCTTCAAAGTTTATAATATATAATACTTACTTGTGAATTTATAATAATAATAATAATAATAATAATAATAATAATAATAATAATAATAATAATAATAATAATAATAATAAATACTATTAGTATAATATTTTAGGAGTTGAGTTAATTGGTTAATTTAAATTAATTTCAATTCTGTTAGAGTTGTCAATAAAGTTGTTAGAGTTGTCGATAGAATTGTCAATAGAGTTGTTAGAGTTGTCAATAAAGTTGTTAGAGTTGTTTTGAATTATTCAGAGTCATATTTTTATTTGGTTGCCTAATTCTGACATGTTTAGAGTTGTCAATGTATGATGTCCATGTTAGCATTTTTGTTGAAACTTTAAAAATTCATAACTTTCAAACCGTGAATCCATTTTGGTTCCCGTTCAAAGCATTAGAAACCTAGCGTGACATTATTTTCAATAAAAATAGTTTTGTTGGCAGTAGGTGATTTAATCATTGTGTGATTGTGTAAAATGATATGTACTCCCTCCGGCCTTATTTATAAGCAAAGATTTCTTTTTTAGGTTCATTGAGTAATTAATGTATCTGGTCTGCATAATAGACCAAATACATTTATTACTCAATGAACCTAAAAAAAGAATCTTTGCTTATAAATAAGGCCGGAGTAGTATGTGTGTGTGTATATATGTTGAGAATTGGTGATTAATGGAAATAACATTGTTTGGCCTTGTTGATATGTGTATTTATGATATGTTGAGATGGGTATTGTTGTGTGAATGCATGGCTATTGATGATAACATGATATATGTTTGTTTGTGCAAAAACGTTAGATAATTCATGTGTGATGGATTATGATTAAGATTTGGTGATGGTCTTAATTTCATATATTGGTTGTCTTGCACATGCATTAATGGGGAGCTTATACTCCGATTGGTGGCTCTAGTCTTAGTGGGGATTTGGAACTGTGGGATATTGGATCGAACTCTAGTATGATCGAAGGATAGCTTCTTGGTTCGACAGTTCGACAGGGTTAAGCATGAAGTCGAAGGTTGTTCACATGTTGGTGTCGAAATGTGCATGTTGTAGTCGAAGATGGATCTAGCATGCAGGTGTCAAAGATGATAGGGTTATTAGCATGTTAAATTAGGTTTTAGTGTTTAAACTTTAATTTGTTAAGTTAGCTTGTTTATTAAGTTAGCTTGTGTAATGGTCCTTGTGGAAAAAGCCCATTTGTAACACCCCATATTTTCTAATTTTAATTTAATCGGAAATTAAATTATTATTTAGAATTATTTGGTATTTTGTTGAATTATTGGAGAATTATGGATTAAGGGCCATTGGGCTGGAATGGTGAGATTAGTAGTATGGGGGGTGCTAAGTGAGTAAGCCCATTACTAATTATTTTATGTTTTCATAAAATAAAGGAAATAAGGAAAATTGGGAAAAAAGAAAATAGATGTGAAAGAGGAACAGAAGAGTAGAAGTGCTGATACGTGAAAGAGGAACGGAAGACGAAGAGGGCTAATCAAGATCCTTGGCTAAGGTAAGGGGGGACTCTTCCGGTTAACATCTTTTATCGTATTATAGATGATGGGACTGATTTAGATGCATTGTTTGTGTCAATTGGTTATATGTTAGGTTGGGGTTTTGGGATGATTTTGATGGGAATTGTTTGTCGTGATGAATTGTATGATTATATGGCTGTTATGATGATTGAATGATCCTCTTTGTGTGTTATATTTGTGTGATAACATGTATGTGGCTGATATGGTGGTATTTGAGGTTCATGATATAACTTGATTTGGGTTTTGGGGATTTTGGGATGAATCCCGTAATGCTGTCAATCGATGTGAGATCTTTGGTTTTTGCCAGTTCGCGCCGCGAAGGTGGGTGCGCGCCGCGAAGGCGGAGTAATTTTCTCGTTCCGCGCCGCGAACCTGTGTTGCGCCGCGAAGGCGTGTTTTCTATTCGTTACGCGCCGCGGACTGTGGGTGGCGCCGCGTGCTGTAGCGATAATTGTTTTCTTTGAAAAATGTAAAGATGTGTAACTTTCAAACCGTAAGTCCGTTTTAGACGCCGTTTTGGACGTTGTTCCTTAAATTGAATATTCTACCATATGAAATGAGTAAAACAATAATAACTTGATTTTATTTTAAAAAGTATCATTTTCTTCAAATGTGGTTTATCCTGGTTTTGCATTGTTGATGAGATGCAATGGTTGTGGTGTGCATAATTGGATATGTGCAATGATGTATGTTGTGATAATGTGGTTGCTTCTGTTAATTGTGCAAATGGGTGTTATTGTTGTTGCACTGTATGATGAATGAATTACCTGTCGTGATGTTGTGGTTGTAATTGGTGTTCGTTATACATATATTGTTGATGTAAAATATGTATTTTATTATGGTTGAGAAATAGCGTAACTGCGTATGGCTATTGATTATTGTGGTGGTTGATGATTATGACATTTGGTTGATTTATGTGGGTGATAAGCATGTTATGGTTGATACATGCATTCATAATCATTATGTGGCTGATCCTTGACGATGGTGGATCAGTGGTAGCTAATTCCCATTGTGTGGAATTAGTGAGTGGGTGTTGCCGTATCCTTGACGATGGTGGATCGGTGAGTTGGGTTATCCCAGATTTTGGTACCACATGCATATAGTTGCATTTGCATTAGGTTACTTGTGTTATTATAACATGAATGGAAGATTGTCCAATGTTATAATATGTGATGATTGTGTAATGGTTATGATTTGTTTGGATGAATTATGGTGTTGTCTCTTAGTAATGTATGCTATTTGTTGTTGTGTGTTGATGAGTACTTCCTGACAATCTGAATATAATGAAATTGGATGAATAATGTGACTATGATGTGTTATTGTTTATGATTCGATAACATTTGTTAATTGTGAATGAGACTCACCCTTACTTTGATGATTTCAGATTGGCGGGTAGCGGCTTTTGGCTCGGTGAGGATTAGCTCATGAGTCAGTTTGTTTAGTATAGCGTCGGTGTCATGCTCTGATATTGTAACACTGGGGGAACGTTAGATTAGAGTTTTATGATGATACTCTATCATGTTGTTGTATTAGATTATGTGGGATATTGCATAGATGATGTTATGCTTATCCGTATGATAAATTTTCCGCTGTGTAAACATGAGATGTGTATGTATTATGACATATTGTTCCTCAGTGAAAGCATGACAATGAATTTATGATAATTTGTTTTAAATTGAATTGTGGCACCCTTGTTTTCATGTTTTACTCTGAAAATTATTTTATTAATTTCCGTGGGGTTTAGAAGGGTGTTACACCATTAGTTAGTATGTTAGGTTTTATTATAAATAGCATACTAGTCTCTCATCATTGCAACGCTGCTGGAACGAAGGATCCATCTGTCACCTGCAAGACTACCTGCATTTGTGCACGTCGCACGGAGGCATGTTGTGCAATCCTCCCACGTATAAGTCAGTCTGATTGGTCGGCCATAGCGTCTACATTGTATAACAAATAAAGTCGGATTAGATACAATTAACTTATAAAAACAAAAGAAAATCTTTTGTAGGTGCAAATATGGAAATCTTCCATAGATACATCTACGGAAGCACCCAATATTTTAAAAACCTATTTGTGGTGGCTTGATCGTCCGTTTTACACATCAAAAAATACCTACATTATCTCTAAATTATATTTCTAAAACTACCTAGTGATTTCTACACCTAAAAGCGTATTCAAATGAAACTACGGGAAATACTCGAAAATAACTCGAAAACTTATTGATTAAATTGAGTTTTTAAAGAATTGGAATGTGTTGATCGTTGTTGTTGATGTTCGCCGAACTCAAGAGAAAACAATGAAGTTTGGTGGAAGTTTGATAATTTTGGAACTAGAAGAATTTTGTAGACGCACCTATTGAACAAATGAACTTTGGCAACAAAAAAAGTGCTTCCGGAGATATATCTACTACGAAAGCAGGGGATATTTTTGGCAACGTGCATGGTGCATAAGAGGTCCAAGATAGATTAAGAGTTTTTCAAACAATTTAAGTAATAAATAGTGGCACACTGATGACTAGTGTATTCATTTGATTCAAGTAAGTTTCCTTAATGTTGTTTGTCATTCAGGTTCTCACGCAAACAAATATGATTGTTCTAATAAGATTTGCAATGTTTAGCCATTTGGATCTAAGTGTTATTACTAGTGAAGTTTTGTTGAGCTTACTTCAAAAGTCTTTTATAATTTATAATTTCTCTTATTTGGTTTTGTATGGATTACTAATCATTAGGAAATATCAAAATTCGAACAAGAGCTTTCTATATTCTGCTGTTGTGCCCGGGTGTTTTCATCAAGTCCCCAATTTGTGAAATTTAGAAGTGTCTGTGAATCCCAGCATGAGTTGTTTTTGGCCAAATTTTTATGGAAAATGGCATAGTACTTTTAAAGGGATGTGTTTCTGCCTCGACAATGAAGAATTTAAGGAATTATACGCATTTAAGAAATGTGTCTCTTTAGCTATACTCGAGTTTTACAATGCTTCTTTTGCTCATAGTGGTACAGGTTTCACACAGATAAAATGGGGAAAGGATTGCCTAACTTTAAGGCGGGAACTGCACCATGACTTTTGAGAACACATGAACTGGTCAAGTGCATCAAATGACAACACATGTCATTATTATTTTTAAAAATTTAAGTAAAAAAATCATATGCCTTTTCTATCTACCTAACAAAAGACATTGAGATTACATTCAACCATCACCGCAAAACACAGTGAGATTCACACTCACCGGCACCGTGTGAAACACAATGAGATCTACACTCGGTGGCAACGATACCCTTATTATTGTCACCACTAACTCAAACCATTTTCCATTACAACTATCATCTCCTTTGAAAATCGAAATTGATTGCGATGTTCAAATTGATTCCGTTAGCTGAAGAAAATTGCCTTGTAGAAGATCAAGAGAGGAAGATGGATATGCAACAGGATCTACTGTTTGTTTTATTGTATTGAAGATCAAAACATAGTCGAAATCGTAACTTTTTCAAAAAGCTCTATTTTTAAAATAATTTTTATGAAAAAAACTATTTGAAATAGATTCAAAATTAAGTGATTTTTTGATGTCAAAAATATTTTTTATTAAAATGATGAAATATCTAAAATAGTATTTTTAAAAAATAACTATTCAAACTAAATTTTATTCAAAACATTTATTAAAATTTTTTTTACACAAAATTATGTTTCACCATAAAAATTATTTTTAAAAAAATTAAAACAAACGAGCCCAAAACAAAGTATTAATAATGATAAAAAAAACTATAATAAATCATAGATCAGTTGGTTAAACTGAAACTTTCTAAGATATAATTCAATTTTTTTTAGTATTATTTTCAAAAACTATTTAGCGATCAGTCATGTTTAATAAATAATTTATTAAAAAATTGAATAAATAAAATATTCCATTTTCATAAAAACTTTAATTTAAAGTAAAAAATTATTAAAAAATTTGCAACGAACCAACTTCATATTATTAAAAAATCTTATTATATTTTATAAAATTTTACTACTGTAATTCGAAACAAATTGATAGTGAATAAGATTGCAATAAACCAAACCAAAGAAATAAATTGATATGATATTATTTTTATTGTTATATAAAGACTAAATTATTTATTTATATTAAAAGACAGCTGTAGAAAAAATTGTGAAAATTAAATTGGAATTCGGACAATTTTGTTGTTATTTATGTTGGTAAAAATTAATCAGATTCTCAAACACAATGTTTATAACTAAAGGAAAATCTTTATTAGATTTCAAAGAATTAAACTGGTTTGGAAAACTGGAACTTAAGGTCTGGACCAGTTCAGTTAAGTTTAAGAAATGAACCAGTTTGAAGGCCCAATTCATATTTCAAATAATTGGATTTGTTCGGAGGTTCAAAAACCAAACGGATTTTAAGCGGTTAACTGGATTGGAAAAAACAAACTAGTTTGAAAACGTTAACTGACTTGGGTAACCGGACTGGTTTAGAAGAAGTTAACTGGATTTTAAAATCAAACTGGTTTAAAAACAGCGGATTGGAAAAAACGGAACAGGTTTAAAAACAGTTATCTGGATTGGAAAACCCGAACTGGTTTGAAGCAGTTAACTGGATTCGAAAAAAACTGAACTGGTTTAAAAACAGTTAACTGGATTTGAAGCAGTTAACTGGATTGGAAAAAACCGGAACTGGTTAAAACAGTTATCTGAATTGGAAAACCCAAACCTGTTTGAAGCAGTTAACTGGATTCGAAAAAACCGAACTGGTTTAAAAGCAGTTAACTGGTTCTGAAGCAGTTAACTGGATTGGCAAAAACCGAACTGGTTTAAACAGTTATCCAGGAAAACCCGAACCTGTTTGAAGCAGTTAACAGGATTCGAAAAACCGAACAGTTTTAAAAACAGTTACCTGGTTTCGAAAAAACCGAACTAGTTTAAAAATAATTACCTAGTTCTGAAGCAGTTAACTGGATTGGAAAAACTGAACTGGTTCAGAAACAGTTATCTGGATTTAAAAACCGAACTGGTTTAAAGCGGATTGGGTAACCGAACCGTTCTAAATAACTGGAGAACTAAACCGAACAGGACTGAAACAGTGTTCAATAAACTAGATTTATAAACCGTACTGGATTGAAACAGTTCAAATAAGTGGATTTTTTTAAACCGAATTGGTTTTGAAACAGTTCAAATAACTATATTCAAAAACCAATTTGGTTAAAAACCGAATTGAACAATTCCGGATTCAAAAACTGAACTGGGTTGAAACAGTTCAAATAAAAAAACCAAACTAACTGAATTTAAAAAATCAAACCGATTTGAAGAAAAAAGTATGGATAAGAAACGATATACACTGAGAATCACCATTAATTGACGTTCTTGTTCTTGTTCTGCAAATTGAATCAAATAAATACAGGAACATATGATCTGAATGCATAAGCCTGAAAAAAAATATATCGCACTTCCAAATAACTGTCGCCAACGTTACTGAGAATTGCATTTTCATCACTATGAATAAATCAAAACTCTAAAATCATTATCAAACCAGAGACTGATGATTGATATGCAAGGAGAAAAAGAGAGGATGAGATGATTGATGAAAGATGAAGATGAAGAGAACCAAGAAAGCCAAAACGGCGAAAACCTATTTTGTTCTACAATTTGTTAGATACCGACTGGATTTTATGGAGGAATATATCTCCCATCCCTCAAATTAAATGATTTTATTAGTTAGGCAATAACAAAACTCATTAGGACATTTTCTCTATCATTTTTTAAGTCAACAAAATCAAAATAAAAAATATTTAAATTTCTTGCTTTGTTTATACACCTTTTATAATAAAAGTAATGACTCAAACTTTTGTATGCATTTATTTAATAAAATGTTATTTTTAATTTTCCCTAGGCTCTGCTAGGGTTCTGCTATTTTCTTCTCTGGCTTGAGAAGTCTTGATTCTTTTCCTGGCTTTTGCAGTCATCACTACGAGCGATTAGTGCGACTTGTTATTTCCTTGTATGGAGAATCTGAATATAAACGAGGAGGGCGATGAAGAGGGTTTCTGCTTTGATTTGGAGGAAAATGGAGAGGACAATGTGGATTTCAAATGGTGTCTGGTGGGGATATTCTTGTGTGATCGTGCTATTCATATACCGTTGATGAAGAAACGTATGGCGGATATATGGAGACCTCTGAAGGGAGTGAATATCAAGGTAGCTGAAGATGGATTATATCTCTTCCATTTCTCGCATAACCTGGATATGCAGTAAGTTCTTAACGGCGGGCCGAGGACATTCGACTCTCACCTGTTAGTCCTTGAGAAGGTGCGGCTAGGAATCCAGATTGAGAATATACCTTTATTTCATGTTGAATTATAGGTTCAAATCCATAATTTACCGGCGGGCATGATGTTAGAGAAGATTGGGAGAACAATGGCTAATTTCATCGGAGTCTTTGTGGAATATGATAAGAATAACAACACTAGCTTCTGGCGTGAGTATATGCGGCTAAGGGTTAAAATCGATGTGTGGGATCCATTGAAGAAACAAACTCGTGTGAAGAATAAGGGTGGAGAGTGGTGTGTAGTAAAATTCAAATACGAAAAGTTGAGCTTGTTTTGTCTCGTCTGCGGCAAGCTAGGACATACGGAGAATAGATGTGAGGTTCGTTTTGCAATGGCAGAGGATACGGGGATTAGAGGTTGGTCCAACAAAATCAGAGCGGAGAATCGTAGATATGGTGGAGGTATGACATCGAAGTGGTTAAACTCGGACACCTCGAGTTCAAATGCGAAGATGACTGTGTGTGACCAGACGATGGAGGAGGAGATACCGGAGAATTCACCGGAAGCTGGCCGGAAGGAGGAAGGGGAGACAGGATCTGTTTTGAATCTGAATTTAATGACAGGAGTTAATACAAATAATGGAGAGAATATCATGGCTATCAATAGCAGTGATGGAGGAATCGGTCGGAGCAAAAATAGGAATTCGGACGTTATTGAATCATTCAATGTGGGCCAAGTCAAATCTCAAGTGCAATTATTCCAAAACTTCCCTGCAAAAGTGAATACGCTGGCTGTTACCAAATCTCACCATATGGCCCACCAAATATCTCAAAATCCGCCAGCTAGCGTCCTAATGCCTTTGGCAGCAACAGAAGAGTATAATAGCAAGCATTCACCTATTCCTATTTCACATTCAGTAGCTGATCAGTTTAAACACTTTATGAATGAAGGACAAGTTGGAATGGGCAACTCTGACCTTCTCACGATGAAAGAGAAGTTGAGCAAACATCCTATTGTTTTCAGTGTTGTGCACTCACCACAGTAGAACCAGCTTGATGTTTCACAAATCACATTGCATACGGTTGTTCCTAGTAATACACCAAACACGGGGAGCACGTCAAGTTTAAATCCAAAAATAGTCAAGTCCAAGTTCAAAGGTCATCACAATAAGCCGTATCAGACCAGCAATGCTAATAAACAGATTACCCGTAACAAAAGCGAAAACGGTAACAATACAGAAAGAGCTGAAATCTTACAAAATACCAATTCCGTGCAGGGGGGACAGATGCACACTGATAATCAGTTAGAGAAGAAACGACGGAGGGTTAACGATTCAGAGATTGAAGAGGAGGGAACGGTAACAACTCAGCATTTTTTATCGGCAGGTCCTGGCAGCCAGGACTGCCGGGACTCATGAAAATACTCAGCTGGAATTGTTGGGGTTTGAGCAACCCGAGTGCAATTCCAAACTTGAAGAAGCTCGCTCAGAAACACCAACCTGATATCATTTTCTTGTCCGAAACGTTATCCAAATCAAAAAAGCTGGAGACGGTTCATGTGTTGTTAAATTTTGAAGGGTGTTTCGTTGTCTATGTTGAAGGGAGAAGTTGTGGGCTAGCTGTTATGTGGAAACGTAACACTTACTGTAGTATTTTGAACTACACTAGGAACTTTATTAATGTGTCGGTGAAAGGCGATGTTAAGGGGGACTGGAGACTTACTTGTTACTATGGTTACCCGGAGCGAAGTAGAAGACGACAGGCTTGGGATTTATTGCGGCAGATTCATGACATGGCCAACGATCCTTGGTGTGTAATCGGTGACTTTAATGATCTTCTTTCACAGGAAGATAAGCTTGGTCGACATCCTCACCCGAATTGGCTCTGCAATGGATTTCGTCAAGTAGTTAGTGATTGTAATCTCGTAGATTTACCGCTTGAGTGACATCAATTCACTTGGGTGAAAAGTAGAGGAACAGATCATGCGATAGAAGAGCGGTTAGATCGTGCAATGGTTTCTTCTAATTGGTTTGCTCAGTTTTCAAACGTTAAATTGCGATGTCTTCTTGCATCTCATTCGGATCATAGTCCACTGCTTCTGGATTGTGAACCTTCACAAGCTGAAAGAAGACCTTATAAATTTCGGTTCGAGAACAAATGGCTTGTTACGCAGGATATTAAGGAAGTTGTGTACTCAGGGTGGAGGTATGGGGAAGCTGCTGCTATTGAAAACAGAATTAAGTCATGTGCATCCCATCTATCACAGTGGGACCGTAGCAGCCGCATGGCTTACGTGAAGGAATTGGCTCGTTTGTTGGATGTTTTGGAGAGATCCCGTGGTGCTCTCGACACTCGTACAGCAACCATATATTCTGAAGCTCTTAGCCAGTATAATAGGCTCCTTTTGCAGGAAGATGCGTACTGGCGCCAGAGGGCCAAGATGCATTGGTATAAAGACGGTGACAAGAATACGAAATTCTTTCACCAATCAGCTACAGCCAGGAAGAAATTTAAAGAGATTGGGAAACTGAGAAGGGAGGACGGTAGTAGTGTGTCAGACCATCAGGAGATAGGTGATATTGCGAGAAGCTATTTTGAAACTCTTTTTACGACGTCGGAGGGATATTATGAGCCGGTAATCCAATATGTTAAAACTGTGATTACTGAAGAGGATAATAATATGTTACTGGCAGAGTTTACAAAAACAGAATTTCATATGGCTCTCTTAGATATGCCCCCAGATAAGTCGCCTGGACCGGACGGGTTTAATCCAGCATTCTATCAGAATTTTTGGGATATCTGTGGTGATGATATATATGGGGCAGCAAAGGGGTGGCTGAACCAAGGTTTTTTCCCGGCTTCGATCAATGATACAAATATTTGTCTAATTCCTAAATGTTCCCCGCCTAGCAGTATGAAAGACTTCCGTCCCATTTCTTTGTGTAATGTGATATATAAAGTGGTTTATAAAGTTCTTGCAAATCGTATGAAACGACTCTTGAGTAAGTGTGTGTCAGAGGAACAATCGGCTTTTATGGAGGGTCGGTCTATTTTGAATAATGCCATGATTGCTAGTGAAGTTATTCACGCTCTTAAAAGAAAGACTAAGGGTAATAAGGCGCACCTGGCTCTAAAAATTGATATTAGTAAAGCTTATGATAGAGTGGATTGGGGATTTATGAAAGAGGTGTTAAAAAAGCTGGGATTTGCGGATAGATGGATCCACTGAATGATGATGTGTGTCACTTCGGTGCATTATAATATTCTTGTTAATACTTTGAGTGTTTGACCAATTGAGCCAGGAAGAGGATTGAGACAAGGAGACCCATTGTCACCGTATCTTTTTATTCTCATATATGAATGTCTTTCGGCCCTTATAAAGGGTGTTGTGGCAAGGGAGATGTCCATGGGGCTCAAATCTGCAGAGGGGCACCGAGTGTGTCCCATCTGCTTTTTGCTGACGATTGTTTTTTATTTTGCAGGGCCAATCTATCTGAAGTAAGAACTCTGATGGGTTTACTCAAAACCTATGCTGACGCATCAGGACAGGAAATTAATTTGTCAAAATCCGAAGTATTCTTTAGTAATAACATGTCGGGGACGGCAAAAGAGGATCTTGCTAACATTATGGGTGTTCGACACGTCTTGGGTACAAGTAATTATTTAGGATTACCTTTTATGATTGGGAGGAGTAAGAAGGCTATCTTTTCTTTTATAAAGGACCGGATATGGAAGCGGATTAATTCGTGGAAAGGTCGGTCTTTATCTAAAGCCGGTAAGGAGGTTATGATCAAATCGGTGCTTCAAGCTATCCCGTCATATATTATGAGTGTGTATATCCTCTCGGATACAGTGATCAATGATATTGAGAAGATGCTAAACTCGTTTTGGTGGGGTGGAGGGGGTAATAATAAAGGTATTAAATGGATGTCATGGGAGAGACTCACTTATTCGAAGAAGGAAGGAGGATTAGGATTTTGAGATTTCAAAGCTTTCAACATGGCGATGGTAGCTAAGCAAGGATGGTTTCTTATAACACAACCTCAAGCTCTTGTGTCTCGCATATTTAAAGTAAGGTACTTTCCTAGAACTTCTTTATTCGATGCGAAGCCGGGGTATAATCCTAGTTTTGTGTGGAGGAGTATTTGGAAAGCTAGAGATGTTCTTACTCTTGGTTGCAGGTGGAGCATTGGGGATGGAAGTAGTATCAAAGTGATGGATGAACCATGGCTTCGAGGAAAACGAGAGGGCTGTTTAAGTGGTCCACAAAAGGAAGGTGCGTACAATATTACAGTTAGAAATCTCATGCTTACTAATGTTAAACAATGGGACCAGAGGATTTTACGTGATTTTTTTGATTATAACACAGTGGTGGACATTCTTAACATGCCGTTGGTAGAGGAGATTAAGGAGGACAAATTGGTGTGGAAGGAGGAACAAAGTGGTAATTATAGTGTGCGCCCAGGCTATAGGGTGTGGAGGGATGCCCAAATCTATCATTCTACTAACAACAAGGATAACTAGAGTAGTATTTGGAGTATCAAAGCTCCGGCCAGAGTGAAACACCTTCTTTGGAGGATCTGTCAGGGTTGTTTGCCTACCCGTACGCGCCTTCAGCAACACCATGTTCAGTGTACGGGAATTCGCCCTTTTGTGATAGTTATTATGAGGATGACTGGCATGTCTTCTTTGGGTGTCCAGATACTTATGTTTGTTGGGGAGCAGTAGGTTTGAGCAATATTATTGATCACCGAACTTTTTCTTTTTATGATGTTAAGTCTCTCATTCTTGACATTTGCAGTAAGGAAGATAAGAATACGGCGGGTCGATTTGCTGTTACTATCGAGTCGATGTGGAAAAGTAGGAATGATCTTATTTGGAATAATGAGCGTGAGAATGGCTCCCGAGTAGGTTGGCTTGCTTATCATAATTGGCAAGAATGGATTTCGGCGCAACGGGTTAAGGATAATAATAATGGTATTCATCAGCCTCTAAATTGGAATCTGCCTCCCCAAGGTTGGTTTAAGTGCAACTTGGATGCGGGCTTCAATAATAATAATAATAGAAGCACGACTAATAGAGGATGGTGCCTTAGAGATGATCTCGGCAACTTCATTGTCGCTGGAGTGGCTTGGGACCCTGGTAACCTTTCTGTTCTGGAAGCGGAAGCTTTAGCTCTTAAAGAAGCGATCCAAGGAATTGTTCCGCTAAATTTAGGTAATATTATCTTCTGTGGAAAAGTAGGAATGATCTTATTTGGAATAATGAGCGTGAGAATGGCTCCCGAGTAGGTTGGCTTGCTTATCATAATTGGCAAGAATGGCTTTCGGCGGAACGGGTTAAGGATAATAATAATGGTATTCATTAGCCTCTAAATTGGAATCCGCCTCCCCAAGGTTGGTTTAAGTGCAACTTGGAAGCGGGCTTCAATAATAATAAAAATAGAAGCACGACTAATAGAGGTTGGTGCCTTAGAGATGATCTTGGCAACTTCATTGCCGCTGGAGTGGCTTGGGACCCTGGTAACCTTTCTGTTCTTGAAGCGGAAGCTTTAGCTCTTAAAGAAGCGATCCAAGGAATTGTTCCGCTAAATTTAGGTAATATTATCTTCGAAAGTGATTCTCTTGGGGTGGTGCAAGCTTTTCATTCTGTTACCGTAGGATTTTCGGAGTTTTCTACTATAATAAAAGATATTCAGTTACTATTACAAAATTTTCCCAACTTTGAGGTGAAGTTTGTCAAACGTCAAGCGAACATGGTTGCTCATTCATTAGCGAAGGCGACCAATTCTTATGCTAGACGTAGTATTATGCATGTAATTCCTCCTTGTATTGAACTTTTGATTATGAATGAGAAAAGTTAGTTTTGATTTGTTCAAAAAAAATTACATTTAGATTCTAAAAGATGATTTTTTTTTATTAAAAAATAAAAAAATAATTAAAAAAATTGGTTTTAATATTTCTCTTAAAAAAGAATTTTTTTTATATTAAAACTTGAAACTCATATATATATATATATATATATATATATATATATATATATATATATATATATATATATATATATATATATATATATATATATATATATATATATATATATATATATATATATATATATATATATATATATATATATATATATATATATATATATATATATATATATACATACATAATTAAATATAAAATTTCATCTTCAAAAATATAAATTTATATTGATGTTTTCAAATCAAAATTTAAAAACTATAATAATAATTTTCTACCATTAATACAATCTCAAACTCAATATGACAGTAATATATTTTTTACTCTTATTACAACAATAAAAAATTATAAGAAATAAAGATTAAAATTAAAGTTTTACCTCTTAAAATATTTTTTTACTAAAAAGTAAAAAAAAAAAATCATTTATTTTTTAAGAGATCAATAATGGAGAAAAAACTGATAAGAGGGAAGCCCTTTTTATTAATAGAAACGGGAATATGAAAATGGTTTATTTGTGCTTGATAAAAATAAAAAGAAAATTAATAGAAATATGAAAATAAGAGTCAATTTTTAATATTTTATTTAAAACATTTATTTTATTGATTATATAGAATTAATTATTTAAAATAGAAAAGTAAAATTACCTAGTAATTATAATGGGATGATAGTGTGAGAAATTAAATTATTTAATACTCATTAATTAAGTGGGGGCTATTACGAAAACTTCTTCATATTTCTTAGCATATTTATTATTAGAATATATCATTAATATTATTAGTACTAAAAATGTGACAACTTTGGTGGGGGCATGGGCCCACTATTTGAATCAAATAGCTCCGTCCCTATATATATATATAATTTCTCGGATAAATACTTCCAAAACTTTTGTTCTTTGCCACTATACCGCAACAACAAAATGGCGCCGAGTTTATAGTTCCTACAAAAACAATTGAGAATATCTCAGTCCACCCCATAATACTCTTAGGCACCTGGCAAAATTCCAATTATCCCCCTGATTCTGAAGATGCACATCAGGAAGCATCTTTGTTTGCCAAAATTTGTTTATTTTTGGAACCTTATCTACGAAAGCATTAAATACATAGGCAATATTGGAAAAATTCAAATTAATTTAGTTTAGGAAATGTTTCGTAAAACTTAGATGTATCACTCTGCCGCACTCAATCTACAATACTCATCAGAATCACCACATATCCCTCACATCAATGTCCATTTCTGCAACACCGACGAGAGTCAACTATATTGCTCTTTCGACGATGTCTCAACCGATCGAACAATACAGAGACATTAAACTTAGATATTATATGGATGTTAACCCCAAACCCTATGTCTAGAATCTAGAACTAACATGTATTCTCCTAATCAAGATTCACGTAGCATATTTTTATAACAACATAAATCCGAAGCGATTAAGCAAAAAGATCAGAAAAACACCGATTAAGATTTGTAAAGCAAACTTTATACAACAATTGTAATATCCTATATTGATTTAAACATGATTATATTATTAGTAGAGTAATCAAGAGTGGCATTGAGGTAATTCTTCTTAAGTGCAAGGATCATAATGGAATTAATGGAATTAGTTGGAATTGAACTAAGTGGCATTGTTGTAAATCCCACTTAGTTAAAGGGAATTTTGGGCCAAGAGAGAAAATATATCATTAATAAGGGTTTGATTGGCTTATGGGTGTTAGAACAAGATTTGTTTTGATCAATATTCTTGTTTTGATGATAACAATATATATGAATTTTGTATAAGACAATGTGGTACTCTAATCCTTTGCATTTTCCATTTCAAGAAATATATAAAGAGTATGCACAATTCAGCGCTAAGAAGCACTGAATCAGAAGGTTCAAGATGGCTGCATCAGAACATGCTCTGGCAAGACATCAGAAGATGGTCAAGCAGAATCAAAACATGAAGCATCAGAAGAACATGAAGTCAGAAGCAGAAGCACTGAAGTTCTTATGGTATCACGCTCAAGCACTTCAAAGTCAGAAGACAAGAAGATGCTCTACACCAAGCTGATTAACTCTGATATTCAAACGTTGTATTCACAAATCTGAGTTCAGAAGCAAGTACTAGATGACAGGCTATTAAGTCTAATCTCTGACTGACAAAAGGAACGTTAGAAGCTACAAAAGGCAAAGTCAGTAAAAGCAGCAAAAGCATGGCTCGAGGTAGTTGACAAAAGTGTGAAACATTAAATGCAAAGTTGTACTATTCACGCAATGCATTAAATGCAACCCAACGGTCATCTTCTCAAACGCTTATGAATATGGAAGTTCTGATCAGAAGTGTGGTGTCGTTTTTTTTTACCTCCCCGTTTCACTTGGGAGGACGGCACGCTAAACCCTTCACGCGAAATTTGGAAGGAGAATGCGCCCGTGGTGGGATGAATTTTATTTCAGTTCTTCCTACGATATCACACGAACTTTCTTATTTGTCCTACGAGTAGGAAAGGGGAAAAAAGATCTCAACTAAACCCTAGGAGTTTGCTAAGTGTGGGGATTTACACCTAGACTAGAAATTCTGGAGTCCGGGAGGTCGGTTATACATAGGGAAGTGTTTAAACACCCTACATATCTGTAGTACTCTACAGGAACCTTCTCTGTGTCATTGTGTTTGTGTTTGCTGCTAATGATTGGGAAAGTTTCTCCTTTGTGTTAGGAGAAGGAATTGAATTGATTGAAGAAAGACAGACAGATAGACAGACTGACTATTTTTGGTATTTTATTAGCTCGCTGAGATTCCTTGTGAACCTCATGCCTACATATCCCTAGTGGAAGTCAGAGCTTAATGTAGTTCGGGGAACTAACTAGGGAAATTGATTGTTTTTGGGTGCCTTGCTTGAAGCTCAAGGTTGAAGCTTGGAATTAAATCTCTGTTTACAGTAAAGAGACATGAAATTATCTCTACAGAGAGGTATTTGTACTACTCTACCACAAACATTTTTGAAAGAGTGACAGAATAACTGGATTCATTTCATTCAAGAGGGGGACCTTACTTGTGTGTGTGCAAGTATGCCAGTCAGATGCCTCTTAAATGAAAGAAAGATGCTCGTCCAAATTAGGGAAAGTGTACAAGTCTGGGGATGTGCCAGAGCATGTCTTTCAGAGTCCTAAATGGGAGACTTTGATTGAAATTGAAATTGAAATGTTTGTTTGTTTGAATGTGGTAGAGTAGTAAAAATATCTCTCTATGGAGATAAGCTATGTCTATCTACTGTATGAAAGATTTGACTTTAGCTGGCTTGTATGAGGCCCAAGCTTGAGGCTTTTTGATTGATTTATTAATGATTATTGACTCTGGGAGATGGCTCCACTGGGGGTTAATTACAGGGTATTTTTGTGTTCTGTACAAAGCCAAGAATTGAGGCTGACTCTGTTTAGGGAGACTCTATTTGTGTGCCTTGTACAAAGCCCAAGGTTGTGGCTGACTGTTGAGGATAATTGAATGAATGACTTTATTTTATGTGCCTTGTACAAAGCCCAAGGTTGTGGCTGACTCTAGCTAGGGAAAACATTATTTTCTGCCTTGTATAAAGCCCAAGGTTGTGGCGGACTCTTAAATAAATGAATTGAGTATGGATGACTATATGGGGAAAAGATCCTAAGTGTTAGGAATCTTTGACACATGAAAGATATGGTTTATCTGCCTTGTACAAAGCCCAAGGTTGTGGCTACTGAGTGATGAAGAACTCACTGGGGAGACTCTATTATCTGCCTTGTACAATGCCCAAGGTTGAGGCTGACTCTTGACAGGGGAGTTTTATTGTTTGGGTGCCTTGTATGAAGCCCAAGGTTGAGGCTAACTGTTTTTGTTGGTTTTAACTCTACTGGAGATTAAAAAGACTGTTTTTCTTTTGGAAGCTAACCCTTTCCAGGGATTTTGACTCAACTGGTGAATTTGTCTGTTAAAAGACTGACTTTATCATGTTTTTTGGAGGCTGACCCTTTCCAGGGGTTTTGACTCTTTTGGGGAAATTATCTCCTAAGAGAATGAAATTATTCTTTTGACTTTTTAAACAGATGTTGGAGGCTAACCCTTTCCAGGGGTTTTTTTGTTGAAATGAAGGAATGGATTGATTTTAAATGACTTTGGAGGCTAACCCTTTCCAGGGATTTTTTGTTGAAATGAAGGAATGGATTGATTTTAAATGACTTTGGAGGCTAACCCTTTCCAGGGAATTTAAGATTGAATGGCAGAAAGATTATCTAATGGAGACTTCTTGTTTAAAGCCCAAGATGAAGGCTGACTCAATGCTGAGGATGACCAAAACATAGATCCTAGACTCTACTAAGGAGGATTGATGAAGATAAGGGTGACAGAGACTGTCCATGTCTCTCATTCCAAAAGTGTACTCAATGTAGAATTGAGACAATCTTAGCTTGTTTTGAAGTCTGGTTTAAATTGGAAGAAACTCACCAGGGTAGGCTAAAAGGTGACTAAAGACCTGTTCCTATGTTTGTAAGAAACCTGATGGGTCCTTGTATACAAGCTCAAGAGGAAGCTGGAAATGCTTTTAAGAAGCCTGTGGGTCCTTGTACAAAGCCCAAGAGGAGGCTAATCGAGGGTCCTTGTTATAGCACAAGAGAAAGCTTATGTGGTTTTGAACTTATTTTGGCTCTAAGCAAATGGGTAAGAGGTTTCACCGGGAATAATTCCTCTTTGGGTGGATGTGTCCTATTTATTTGGATTCTAAGGTTTTTGCCAAGATGTTTCACCGGGAATAATTCATCTTGGGGGTTTGAACTACAGATCTCTAATTAGGAAAGAGCCTTCACCGGGAAGACATTCTCAATCCTAGGTCATATTCCTATAATATATATATAGTTTAACTGTCCTAAGGTTTATACTCAAACGCAGTTCTAAACTAATATGCACAGTTTATATTTGACAGTAATTTAAATAAAGACTGTAAATTGAAAGCTTGTAAAGCCTAACCTGGATGGAGTGGAGGCCATTGAAGAAGTATGTACAGAGCCTCAACAGTGATTTTTTTGTTGTTTTGTTGATAACAGTTGAATATATATGATAAACAGTTAATGGTTTTTGAAAACAGAAGAAGTGAAGATGGACAAAGGTCACATAGGTATCTGAAGAGTTTCACCGGGAATAATGCCCTTCAAATACCAGAAGAATGTTTTGAAAACAGAAAGAAGATTTTGAAAATACAGTTTTGAAAACAAGCTAAGAAGAGAAGATTTTTGGGACTTACACTCTATTAGAGGCCCAGTACTTTACAGTACTGGTGATAAAAATAAATTTGAAAAAATGATTTGGAATGATACAAGGTTTTGTTGTTTGAAAACCCTAATCATTTGATTTTATCAGAGATTGAAAATAGTTTTGAGATTTGACAAAAGTCAACTTAATTAAAGCAAAGATGAAGATTTATGCCTAATTAAGACCTAAGTGATTAGGGTTTTATCATAAATTTATTTACAAAAATGATTAGGTTAAAACAAAGTGAAAATATGTATTAAAGTATTTAAGAAAACACCTAAAAACATACTATTTTAAACCTAATAAAAACATGTGAAATAAATAATATTTTTATGATCTTTTTTATTATTCACAAAATAGAGATATTAAATAGCATGTGTGTAAAAAATGAAGTGAAAATAAATTAATTTGATAGGTTAATTAATTATATGAAGTTGTGAGAAAATTGAAGGAAATAAGTGATAAAAAATAATGTTTTGGCCTCACCATGGTTTGAACCCACGCCCTTGAAGCCAACAACTCAAAATAACACCACTGCGCCAACGCGCGTTTGGTGTTAGTAAGTTGCCTCCACTTGGTCATATTTCAAAACAAGTTGTAATTCCTTAAAAAATAAAAGAATCAAAAAGTCTGGGGCGAGGGGGATTCGAACCCCAGACTTGTGGCATGATGATACTAAAGGCGCATGTGTGGCCACTAGGGCAAGTTGTTTAGTCGTTTATAAAACGCTTTCAGTTAAATATATTTTAAACCCTCCCCTGAGAAATTAAAAATGGCGCCACCACCATCTTCGTCTTCAACCTCAAGCTCCATGATTTTTTGAATTTCTGAACTCACTCGTTTCTCAATCATTTGCCATGATGTAAACACGAAACTTGCTCTAAATTCACTCACGATTCTAAATATGTAACTAACATGAACTAATATTAACTACATCTAATTAATTTAACAGAAATCGTGAAGAACCCTAAAATTTCAAAATCAAATTAAATGACTATACTGAAAGATAAATGAATGATGATAGAGGGTTTTCAATCCTCTGATGATGCTGAACAAGATAGAATCGAGCTATTTCACAAAGAGTACTTAAATTATAGAGGTGAAGTTCAGAAACTTACCTCTGAAACTGAAGGTCGTGAGGATGATTGAGAGCACCTGGGCTTGAATGAATGATCTCAATAGCTTCCCTGAGACTCAATGATGCTAACTGGATGCTTATTGTAGCTTGAATCCTCCTGAATTGCTCTATGGACCTCCCTCGATTTCAGCTTCAAGTGAACATGGAGGTTGTTGAATTTGGAGTTACAGGTGAGCTGCAGCCATCTGGTTAGCTCCACTATGACCTAGGGAGTGTGTCTGAATGATTGGTTTGGCCTGAGACTCCCTGAGTTACTCCATGGACCTCCAACTGCAAATGCTTCCAAGTGAGAGCAACAATGGTGTTCCTCCACTTACAGAAGTGATCCAGGTGCTTGGATCACCTCAAATAACCTCCCTTGAGATGTTGGAATGCTCACTTTCCAAAGATGAGCTTTGGTTTGAAGAAAACGATTCTTCTTGCCAAAGAACTTTGAAAAACAATGAACAAGAGGAGAGAAAGAGAAAGCAAGTAATTGAGTTGCTTTGGTGTGTTTTTTGAATGAGAATGAGGCCTCTATTTATAGGCAATTGGTTCAGTACTGAGTGAGAGTGTGAGCTTGCTTAGTGAAGTTGATTTGGTTTCTTAGCCATGAAGAAAGTTTGCAAATATCTCTTATGCAATGATGGGAATTTTGATTCCATTTGATCAATCCCCTAGCCCTCGATTTTGCTTGATCTTAGGGGACCAAATTGCTGCAGAAATGAGCTCCAATTGGTTGGGAGAAGATTCCTTTGATGAATCACCAATTTGTCATAAATTCAAAAATGCAATCATTACATAATCACATGCATTTGTTTTTGGAATCTTCTCTAATCCTTATGCAATGATGAAAATGGATGTATGGCATGGTTTCAGATGTGTTATGGGTCGTGTAGCATCCATAAGAGAGGTTATTTGCACAAAATTTGCAAAGTCAAAAAGTGTCCATGACCTATAATTTCACTTCATGAGGCCAACTTTGAACAAGCATAACTCCTAGCTCAAATTGAATTTGGAGAAGGTTGAACACAATTTGGAAAGCCCTAAACATCTACTTCAAATCATTAGTTTATGTCTTCTTCAGAATCACTTGGGAAATTTGTGAAAAATGAGGTCAAAGTTGGAAGAAAACTAGGTTAAAACACTTAGAAAAATTTCTAAGTGTTTATGACCTAAACCTCAAAATTTCCAAAACTTCATAAATGGTTGATCTTTTGAAAAAAGTTCCCTTGTAAGATGTTGTTTTATTTTGCAAGATCTACAACTTTCATGTTGGAAGTTTTTTGAGTTGTGTAGGTGAAATTTTGAGATCTCACCATGCCTTTAAAAACCCTAATTCCCGACTTTTCGCTCCTTGATGAATTTCTTTGAATTTCTTTGGCCAAATGACTTTGATATCCATATATTGATGATATTGATCTTTGAAAGTCATTTTTTGACCAAAAACCTTAAAAGTCAATGATGATCCTTCACAGTTGACTTTTTCCTGACAAAGTGAATTTTTGGGCTTTTGTGTAGAAATAAGATCTTCTCCCCAAATGGATGATATAAATGGATTATATGGAGGTAGTAGAGATCCTTGAATCATGTCTTGAGTTTTGGATTCATGCCCTGATCAGAAGTCAACTATCTTGGTGAATTAGGTCAAAACCCTAATTTGTCGACCATGTGAAAGTAATGACTGTAGACTTTGAATTGAAGTGTGATGTCCAGTAGATCTTGTAATATGAGTTATTTGAAGATGATTGATGTCTTTGAATGACCCTCTGAGGTTTCTTAGGGTTTCCCAAATGTGATCCCTGATTTTAGTCCTTGATAGGCTCAAAACCCTAGTCTGGTGACCTGAGTAAGCCTGTACTCATATGACTGGATGTCTAATCAATCATAGATGAGAAAAGTGAAGTTTTTGAGCTCCATGATTGTATTAGAGGCTAATCTTTGTATTGATTGATCCTTTGCCTGAGCTTTCTTGTCTTTGTGCATCCTTGATTAGGTATCAGATGGAGAAATGACTGCTCTGGGTACTTGTCTTGACCTGATGAAAAATCCTGAAGATATGTCATCTCAGGGGGGTCAAAAATTAGGGTATGACAGATGCCCCTATTTAAGTTTCTTTTATCTGGAGGGAGAGAGATTGAGATCTCGATCTCTCCTGCGTAAAAGAGACTTAAATATCAAAGAATGCCCGAATTTTGGGCGCCCCTGAGATGTTGTAATTGATAAGATCTTTGCATGATTCGATCCCGTTGTCGCACTTGGCGGGGAATGAGGAGACTAACTCCTGCAGAAATACTTGATGTGGATTCTGGTGAATGGATGGCGATGTAGGATGCGCAATCCATCTTCTTTGACTAAGTATTGATACTTAGAAAAAGGTAAGCAACCTCTCCTTGTTTTCGGGTGTCCATATCTCGAAACTGGTCTCGGTTGCACTTGGACAATATCTCAGATAAAGAGAAAATTTCCAAAAATTTGTTTCCTCATCAAACTTCTCATCAGTACTTGGAGGTAAGATGCCATTTGACGGCTGTAGAGAAACTTCAAAGGTTTGTTTCCTCATCAAACTTCTTATCAGCGCTTGGAGATAAGATGCCATTTGACGGTAGTAAAGAAACTTCACCATCTTCCCTTTTGACTTGACGTCTTGGGAAGAATGTCATATGGCCTCATGATCTTTTGAGGGGCTAATGACTTGGTTTGAAGGCGGACGAACTGTTTTCAGGGTGAAAACTGCCATTCGTCAACTGATGCCTGGGGAATCAACGAACTATTTTCCTAAGAGGAAAACTGCCATTCATCGACTCTGTGGGGAGTTAAGCATCCCAGAACAGACAAACTGTTTGAAGAAACTGCCATTTGTCGATCTCTTGAGTATTTAGCAGACAAACTGTCTTTCCTTGGGAAAAGACTGCCATTTGCCAATTGCTAGGGGAGCAAACTGTCTTCTACTGGGAGAGACTGCCATTCGTCGACCCTGTCATGAAAGAAAGTGAGCAAACTGTCTTCTGCTGAAAGAGACTGCCATTTGCTGACTTTGTTGTGATAGAAAGTGAGCAAACTGTCTTCTGCTGAAAGAGACTGCCATTTGCTGACTGCTGGGGAAACAAACTGTCTTCTACTGGGAGAGACTGCCATTTGTAGACCCTGTCATGAAAGAAAGTGAGCAAACTGTCTTCTGCTGAAAGAGACTGCCATTTGCTGACTCTGTTGGAGAATCTGAACTATCTTCTGGACGAAGACTATCATTCACTGACTCCGCTGGGGAATCATTTGTCGATCTGCTGGGAGATTCTGAATTTTCCTTTGACAAGAAGTGGCACCTCTTGACCCTGCTGGGGAAATACCAAACCTGTAGGGAGTTCTGGAATGTGAAGCAGACTATCTTATCTGAAGAAGACTGTCGAATGTCGCTCTGCAGGAGATTTTCGGCTGAGGAATTCCAAAAGTGAACAAACTATCTCTTTGAGGGAGACTACCATTTATTGACTTGCTTGGGGAAACCTCTC